>NW_019384292.1:503549-641169 GCF_000671375.1 Centruroides sculpturatus | reverse complement strand
AGCTCCACAGTCAAATTTAGTCATCTACAAGTCAAATTTAAACAGTTCCACAGTCAACTTTAGCCAGCTCCTAGTCAAATTTAGCCAGCTCCACAGTCAAATTTAGTCATCTACAAGTCAAATTTAAACAGTTCCACAGTCAACTTTAGCCAGCTCCTAGTCAAATTTAGCCAGCTCCACAGTCAAATTTAGTCATCTACAAGTCAAATTTAAACAGTTCCACAGTCAACTTTAGCCAGCTCCTAGTCAAATTTAGCCAGCTCCACAGTCAAATTTAGTCATCTACAAGTCAAATTTAAACAGTTCCACAGTCAACTTTAGCCAGCTCCTAGTCAAATTTAGCCAGCTCCACAGTCAAATTTAGTCATCTACAAGTCAAATTTAAACAGTTCCACAGTCAACTTTAGCCAGCTCCTAGTCAAATTTAGCCAGCTCCACAGTCAAATTTAGTCATCTACAAGTCAAATTTAAACAGTTCCACAGTCAACTTTAGCCAGCTCCTAGTCAAATTTAGCCAGCTCCACAGTCAAATTTAGTCATCTACAAGTCAAATTTAAACAGTTCCACAGTCAACTTTAGCCAGCTCCTAGTCAAATTTAGCCAGCTCCACAGTCAAATTTAGTCATCTACAAGTCAAATTTAAACAGTTCCACAGTCAACTTTAGCCAGCTCCTAGTCAAATTTAGCCAGCTCCACAGTCAAATTTAGTCATCTACAAGTCAAATTTAAACAGTTCCACAGTCAACTTTAGCCAGCTCCTAGTCAAATTTAGCCAGCTCCACAGTCAAATTTAGTCATCTACAAGTCAAATTTAAACAGTTCCACAGTCAACTTTAGCCAGCTCCTAGTCAAATTTAGCCAGCTCCACAGTCAAATTTAGTCATCTACAAGTCAAATTTAAACAGTTCCACAGTCAACTTTAGCCAGCTCCTAGTCAAATTTAGCCAGCTCCACAGTCAAATTTAGTCATCTACAAGTCAAATTTAAACAGTTCCACAGTCAACTTTAGCCAGCTCCTAGTCAAATTTAGCCAGCTCCACAGTCAAATTTAGTCATCTACAAGTCAAATTTAAACAGTTCCACAGTCAACTTTAGCCAGCTCCTAGTCAAATTTAGCCAGCTCCACAGTCAAATTTAGTCATCTACAAGTCAAATTTAAACAGTTCCACAGTCAACTTTAGCCAGCTCCTAGTCAAATTTAGCCAGCTCCACAGTCAAATTTAGTCATCTACAAGTCAAATTTAAACAGTTCCACAGTCAACTTTAGCCAGCTCCTAGTCAAATTTAGCCAGCTCCACAGTCAAATTTAGTCATCTACAAGTCAAATTTAAACAGTTCCACAGTCAACTTTAGCCAGCTCCTAGTCAAATTTAGCCAGCTCCACAGTCAAATTTAGTCATCTACAAGTCAAATTTAAACAGTTCCACAGTCAACTTTAGCCAGCTCCTAGTCAAATTTAGCCAGCTCCACAGTCAAATTTAGTCATCTACAAGTCAAATTTAAACAGTTCCACAGTCAACTTTAGCCAGCTCCTAGTCAAATTTAGCCAGCTCCACAGTCAAATTTAGTCATCTACAAGTCAAATTTAAACAGTTCCACAGTCAACTTTAGCCAGCTCCTAGTCAAATTTAGCCAGCTCCACAGTCAAATTTAGTCATCTACAAGTCAAATTTAAACAGTTCCACAGTCAACTTTAGCCAGCTCCTAGTCAAATTTAGCCAGCTCCACAGTCAAATTTAGTCATCTACAAGTCAAATTTAAACAGTTCCACAGTCAACTTTAGCCAGCTCCTAGTCAAATTTAGCCAGCTCCACAGTCAAATTTAGTCATCTACAAGTCAAATTTAAACAGTTCCACAGTCAACTTTAGCCAGCTCCTAGTCAAATTTAGCCAGCTCCACAGTCAAATTTAGTCATCTACAAGTCAAATTTAAACAGTTCCACAGTCAACTTTAGCCAGCTCCTAGTCAAATTTAGCCAGCTCCACAGTCAAATTTAGTCATCTACAAGTCAAATTTAAACAGTTCCACAGTCAACTTTAGCCAGCTCCTAGTCAAATTTAGCCAGCTCCACAGTCAAATTTAGTCATCTACAAGTCAAATTTAAACAGTTCCACAGTCAACTTTAGCCAGCTCCTAGTCAAATTTAGCCAGCTCCACAGTCAAATTTAGTCATCTACAAGTCAAATTTAAACAGTTCCACAGTCAACTTTAGCCAGCTCCTAGTCAAATTTAGCCAGCTCCACAGTCAAATTTAGTCATCTACAAGTCAAATTTAAACAGTTCCACAGTCAACTTTAGCCAGCTCCTAGTCAAATTTAGCCAGCTCCACAGTCAAATTTAGTCATCTACAAGTCAAATTTAAACAGTTCCACAGTCAACTTTAGCCAGCTCCTAGTCAAATTTAGCCAGCTCCACAGTCAAATTTAGTCATCTACAAGTCAAATTTAAACAGTTCCACAGTCAACTTTAGCCAGCTCCTAGTCAAATTTAGCCAGCTCCACAGTCAAATTTAGTCATCTACAAGTCAAATTTAAACAGTTCCACAGTCAACTTTAGCCAGCTCCTAGTCAAATTTAGCCAGCTCCACAGTCAAATTTAGTCATCTACAAGTCAAATTTAAACAGTTCCACAGTCAAATTTAGCCAGCTCCACAGTCAAATTTAGCCAGTTCTTCAGTCAAATTTAGTCAGCTCCTAGTCAAATTTAGCCAGCTCCACAGTCAAATTTAGTCATCTCCAAGTCAAATTTAAACAGTTCCACAGTCAACTTTAGCCAGCTCCTAGTCAAATTTAGCCAGCTCCACAGTCAAATTTAGTCATCTACAAGTCAAATTTAAACAGTTCCACAGTCAACTTTAGCCAGCTCCTAGTCAAATTTAGCCAGCTCCACAGTCAAATTTAGTCATCTACAAGTCAAATTTAAACAGTTCCACAGTCAAATTTAGCCAGCTCCACAGTCAAATTTAGCCAGTTCTTCAGTCAAATTTAGTCAGCTCCTAGTCAAATTTAGCCAGCTCCACAGTCAAATTTAGTCATCTCCAAGTCAAATTTAGACAGTTCCACAGTCAACTTTAGCCAGCTCCTAGTCAAATTTAGCCAGCTCCACAGTCAAATTTAGACAGTTCCACAGTCAAATTTAGCCATCTCCACAGTGAAATTTAGCCAATCCTGGTTAAAATTAGCCAGCTCCTAGTCAAATTTAGCAAACTCCAAAAGTCGACGAAGGAGAAGCGAAAAACCCCACACTAAACTTATTTTGGTTTTTGATAGACATCGTAACGTTACCATTTATTTCTAGGTTAAAGCCGTAACGAAATTTGGAAAAGAGAAAATTCGATCACAGAGCCGAGAATATTATTTGATAGGTTTTTATTGCGAAAATATAACTTGAAGGATAGAAATTGGTGACGTTTTACGAAGACTTAAGAGGCGTAAAGCCACGAAAGAAGAAAAATTACGCATTGGAAGAGGCTGATAAATCTTAAAACGTGACAAATAAACAAGTGAAAGGATGAAAAGTCCCTCGAAACAGTTTGGTTAGTCTTCGACGGTGTTCAGAGTTAAAGAGGATGAAAAAGATCCCCGTAGGATGCAAAGTGCCTGTGCAAATCTCAAATTAGATTACTCCTCGATAGGTGGAGGAAGAAGAAGAAGAGGGAAGGAAAAAAAATTCATAAATCATGAAATGGGGAATAAATTCCCGGAATGCAGTTTCACAGAAAAGTCTCCCCATCATTGGTCACACTCCAGGAGACTTAGAGGAAGAAAGTGTGCAGTAATTCCGAATTATAACCTTAATGCAAAGAGTGACGATGAAAATTTGATAGAGGGGGAGTGGAAGGAGGAAAAAAATACCTCAGATTTTACGAGGGAATCGAACCTTCCTATTCATTTTTATGAGTTTAGGAGTAGTAGTTCTCATGCAAATTGTAGCATATAAAATTAGTTCATACAAAATTCATAACCTGTATAGTTTATCGTAAATCATTGACAAGTAATGTGCATATTTATTATAAATCTATAAAGGTACGAGCTGTATTTAATTATTAGAAAACATGCAAATCCGATATTTAAAGTTTATTACACATACGGCGATAAACAGTGTTGGAAAGTTTGCATGATTTAACATTGTTTACTGAGAAAAAAAAAGCTTTAGAACAAAAGAATGTTATAAATCACTTCAAGCGGCTGGCGTACTTATTTTTGTAAATTATTTATTGAAATCAAGTAAAACAGCAAAGGGGGGAGAGAGAAAGGTTATAAATCATGGAAAGTTTGGAAAAGTTAGCTCTTATTATTCATTTTTGTAAGTGGAAAACCCGTTGAAGAATCCGTTTCTATGGACAAAACCCGTTGCAAAAGTTTTGTCCATAGAAATTATCCTCGTTTGTTCCTTTGTACCAATCCAATCAATGCATTTAAGACAAAGTGACACGAAGGGAGAAGGTGTCCCCCGTCGAGGTAAGTGCCCTCTTTGCCAGACGTCGTTCGTATTGGATAATGTCGAATCCTAGATGAACCTTAAGTCAATTATTGGTGCCTTAATGGTTCCTTCAGAACTGAAACTACCGGCAAAGAAAGAACAGGAAACAGAATCAAAAGCAATTACAGCAACGAGTAATGATATTATTGGTTGTTTCTTCTCGGTTCCTTATTGGAGAACGTCACGTCACGTGCCTCCGGACAGCACTTCGATAATTAAAACTGCTGGCGACTTTGAATTTCAAACCTATTGTTCTTCTCTAACAGAATTTGCTATACTTTCGAAGTCTCTTCTTGCGTTAATTTAGATTCTCTCCAAGCATCCCTACTGATATATTTATACGTAATTTTGATAAGGGAAAATATTTTCATGCGTGGAAAATCTCGTTTCCAAAATATTTTCCTTGCGGGTTATGCAAATTTTTATTTAGGTTAGGGTCTGATGGGAGGGAGGGGGTGAAGCATGCATCGAATCGTTCGGAAGTTCTCATTTCCAACACCATGCAAAGCGATCCGAGTTTAAATTCTCCGCTCGAAGAGTGGAATTTTACAGGAGAATTCTCGATGCTCCTTTAGAAAAATGAGGAAAAAATTTCCCCCATTCCCTCTAATAAAAAAAAAATTTGTCTATTTATGGAATAAAGCTTTAAAGTTAAATAATCTGTTATTAAATTTTTAATTTTTGAAAAATACTTTCAAAGAAAATTACATCTTAAATAATTAAAAGCAATGTTTTAATAAGAGGGAAAAAAAGAATGAAGAGTGGGGGGAAAAGATCGAGATGAATTTAAGAATATCTTTTGGCAAAAGTATATTAATAATAAATTCTTCTTAAATCGATTCTCTTCGTTAATACAAGAGCATAAGCAACCTGTTATATACGGAATCAAGTAGAAGGATGAAGAAAATAGCGAGATGAAGGAGGAGGAGGAGGGAGAGGAAAATCGAGAGCATCAAAGAGAACGTGAAAGAGTTCACATCACCAAGAATATGAACAAGTAAATGAGTAGAACTTTCGGCCATGTTGGCATAATTTAACGTTTTTGTCATAATCATTAGCCAGTGGGTGCTACGCTCTCGCACGTTTTGGCAGCATTCCAAAACTAGCTCTCCCTCCCTTTTTTTTATTATTATTATTTTTTTTACTCCCTTCTCCCTCATCTAGTGTTTGTTGGAACCATTGATCTGCTACAAGATCACGTGGTCATCTCGTTACGCTGTGACGTCAGCGGGTGATGAAAGCCACGGAGACATTTTTGCCCGGAAGTGGCCGACAAGAAAGGATAAAAAAAAAAAAATGTCGAGTGAAATTCAATCAATCGACATTTCGAATTATTTTTCTCCCCGAAGTATTTTTACTTTTCTTATTTAATTAAAAATTAAGTGAGTAGAAAAAATAACAATTAAACATGATCTAGAAACGAAATAAAATATTTAGAAGGGGTTTTTTCCTCCTAGCTTATAAAGTTTTGTTGAACATATAATCTTATTAATTCGTAGCAACGTATGTGGTGAGTTCATTGAACTTTCTAATTTAAGCCTGTTCTAATTAAATCCGATTGTAATTCAGCCTGTTGTAATTAAAAGCCTGTTCTAGTTGAAGCCTAATGTAGAGTTTGAGGGCCATCAAAAAACAAAGTTCTGAACAACATTATAAAATCCTATTTAGAAAGTTGGCCTATTTTTATATATAAAACGTGGGATATCCGAACTGAGCGACTCACAACATACCAGGAAAAGAGTTGTCTTCTCTTCCTTCTTCACTTTCTCTTCTTCCTTTTCGTCTTCTTTCTCCTTTACTTGTGTCTTGTCTGGTCAATTCCCTGTCCGGCCAGTCAGTCTCTTAATTCTCTTTCAATCTCTGTTAATTTCGTCACTTCTTTCTATTTTATTCTTTGTTTTTGACCAATTATGCTTTAGTTCCGGAGGAAGATGAAGTAATTTGTAAAATGTACGATTGGTCATCTAGTGGTCCTCCTTCTCTCTTATCAATGAAAAATGATGTGCGGCCTTGTGACATAAATAATATACCGCCGATCATATAACACTATCGAAAAAGGGGGAAACGATTGTCGTCCCCTCATCTTTTCCTTTGCATGTTCTGAGATTTATAACATTTAATTGATAAATTTTTTATTCTAATTTGTTTCTCTTAATTATTTTAAATCGATATTACTGAAAGTTTGGAAAAGGGAGTCCCTAAAATCGGAAAAATAGGCGAAATTCCTTTACAACATTGGTTAATAGATAAACAGTCTCAATGTCACGTTTACATACGCATCTTCCAGATGTGGGTCCAAAGGGCGTCCTGTCTGATAGCTAACAGTTCTCTTTACATAACCAGAATATATGGCCTATATAGATACAATAATAACAAATGTTTTTGAGGGGAAAAATGATGGGCCTCACATTAATGTAATTGAAGCCTCTTATATTTGAAGCCTATTGTAATTAAATGTCTCTTCTATTTAAAGCCTGTTAATTGAAATCTTACCAAGTTGAAGCTTGTTCTAATTGAAACCTCACCTAGTGAAGCCTGCTTTAATTGAAACCTCACCTGGTTAAAGCCTGCTTTAATTGAAACCTCACCTAGTAAAGCCTGTTCTAATTGAAACCTCACCTAGTAAAATCCTGCTTTAATTGAAACTTCACCTAATGAAGCCTGCTTTAATTGAAACTTCACCTAATGAAGCCTGCTTTAATTGAAACCTCACCTAATGAAGCCTGCTTTAATTGAAACCTGACCTAGTGAAACCTGATTTAATTGAAACCTCACTTAGTTAAATCCTGCTTTAATTGAAAGTTGTTCTAATTGAAGCCCGTTCTAATCTATCCTAGTTGAATCCTGTTCTAGTGAAAGCCTGGTGTAACTGTATACACACAAACACACGCGCCCACACACACACACACACACACAGATAAGCTTATAAACCTGTATCGACTTCAAAAATTTAATATGTATTCTCTTATTGATCATTCTTGAACTTTACTATTTTTTCTTTTTATTTTGCCGGGAGTTTCTTACTGCAAATCACATTTTCTTTGAAAGGATTATGTCGAAGTTCTCGAAATTCGACTTAACTATGGGTCTTTATTGAACTCGGTTAAATTCCTTCTCACACCAACATTCGACTTGGTTCATTTTATCTAATTCTATAAATGTGTTTCAAATGGAACTCTATATAATTCCGAATCTTTTGGAAATTCTCCTATCGATTTCCTCTTACGCTTTCACAAAGGCTCTCGCTTTGAATTTTTTGAATCCTTCTTGCCTATTGCTTTTAACAAACTCAACTTATTCTCAGAACAAAGTTAAAGTTAAACTTCTACCCACTCTACCAATTTCTCTTTAAGATTTATTCAAGAATTTCTACTGAATTCTATAAGGAAACTTGAAGATTTTCTTTCATGTCAATCGGGTCGAACCTTTGAACGACGGCCACTGACGAGAGAGTAAAGTATGGAGGGTAAACAACCCGTAACAACGACCATAAGTGTTCGTTATTTCTGATTGTTTTAAGGGCGTTTTCTTATTCGATAGAAAAAAAGTGGCCGTTCTTTGGAGGTGATTTTATATGCATTTTTTTGTTCCCGAAAAGGTAATGGTCGTTGTTAACAGATTATTTATTTTCGTATCCATTTTTCTTAAAAATAACGAAGAAAGATGAAATGATCATCACTGCATTACTAAACAGAAGGAACCTCCAACAACGGTCACCTCTAAATGGCGACCACTTGACTGTAGGATGGCCTAGACAGTTGATACGTCAAACTACCGATTTTTTAATGCTTCCAGGCCAGTGGTCGTCCTTCACAGGTTAACGATATAAGTTTATTTAAATCTATTTTTTAGAAATTCTCCGAAATAACCGCAAAATAACATCCATTTATTTTATTCTGTCAGTGGCCGTCGTATACAGGTTGGACGATATAAATTCACTGAAATTTTCTTAGAAAATTCTCCATAAACATTACTTAAATTGAAAATAAACACTAAAACATCAAGTAAATAAATTTACAAAGGAAAAGGTAACAGCATCATTCCTAGATGCAGAAATGTTGAATATACACCGAAGATATAAGTGTATTTTCCACATTTATATAAATTACACAAAAGTATAATTAAATTTGAATCTAACAACTAACTCAATAAGAATATATTCTAGTTTAAAATTCTAGAAAACATTTTGTTTGTTTGTTTGTTCTATATTAAATAAGTAAGGAAGAGGAAGAGGAGGAGAAAATATATGTTCTTCATCCATGAGTGGGATGGGAGATAAAAAAAAAATGAATATTTATGAGTTTATTCTTTTGTAAATCTTCTGAGGATTTGATTGCTTTTACAAATAGATGGCGGCACGAGTTTAAAGATGCCCCCAAAATGATAATTGAATATTATCTACAACGTTTATCTGTTCTATCTTGCTCAAGATATATATTTAATTTTCACAGATTGCTATTGAACTAGTTGGGCCCGTAATTGAACCAGTAGTTGGCTTACGACGAATAATTGAAGCAGTTTAATTGAATGTACTACAAAATTACGCTTCTGGGAATATTAATTCGGTAATTATTCTCTATCCGGAGATACTTTCCATATTTTAAGAGGCTTGGCATTTAAGAAACGAGGACTCCATACTAAAAAGAAGAACGGAGGATGGTTAAAGAGAGTATTCTCCGTTTTTAAAACTGGTATAAAATAATAAAATATGGTATTCTAAATAATGATAAGTATTGTATTATACTTAACCTCCATTAAATCACCCTATCTACGTGTATTAAAATCATTCGAGTGATTAGATTCTTGAAGGGATCCTTGTAATGAGATGTTCCTCATTTCAAGGATACCTTCAGAAATCGTTGTTTCTAGTTTTAAAATTCTCTATCTTATACAGTTAGAACCTCCCGGGTTATTCACCTGTAAACGGCGGACATTTTTTTCGATCGTTTCTCGTTGAAAGATAACCTCTAAACAACGACCACCCCGAAACAACGCAGCAGTTTCGAAACTCGTACAAAGAACATCCAATGTTTTTTTTTTATAAATTTTCGTCAGTGTCCGTCGTTAACAGGTTTATTTTTCTGCCATTTAAGGCTTTTATCTAAGAATTTTTGCGATGTATTTCAAAGAGATTTGCTTAGATATTTTTTCAAGTGATTCTTTTACAAATTCGCACATTTTACAGAAATAAAAAGTCATTATTTTTTCTTCATTTTCGTATAAAGGAGTATTAAAGTGCAGCGAGAAAGAGAGAGAGAGAGAGATGCGATTTCACAAATTGAATTCTCGTTTCAGTGATTCTTTGAAAATTGTTTACGACTTCAGATGTGACGATCTAAAGTCAATTATATCGACGACTTCCATATGATTTTCCCAATCCCCTACCTTCTCCTGTTGTAAACAAATCGCATTTTTTCGCAGTACGAGAGAGAAAATCCCCCCCAAAATAAATGGAAATGCGCAATTTTTATCATTTCTTCAAGTGTTCCCGAGCGTGAAGAACTGATTTGAAGTGGAAATTTTTCTAATTATTTCCATACCTTGTCGCTCATAGTTAAAGCCCAAACATTCAATCTTTTTAATTTTAAATTCGATCCTTCAGAATCGAATTTTTATTTTAATAAAAACCCGTTTAATCTAAGAACATGGCAAAAAAAAATGTCTTACCGTTTTGGCATTTTCCTCCTCCTCTGTTTCTAGATACGAATTCCGAATCCGTGTAAGTTCCATCGGAATTATTGTCTGACGTAGAAGAGGAAGATGGCCCCCGACGGAGGGATAAGGATATCCGATTTCTCGGGCCATTCCCAGCCGATCCAGGATTGTCACGTGGTAGAGGGGAGGCATCCCAAGTAGTGGAACCCGTGGCACTGTGAGGGGGTCGTGGTAACGTGCCGTATGCGGGATACTGCATGGTCTTCTTGCCACTGACCAGAGACGGATCCACCTCCCCTTCCGAGCCACTGTATCCACCATAGTTTCTTGCCGTTAGTAGTTCCATGCTGCTATGGTTGTAGGAGCGGCCGCTACTCGTGTTATTGTTACCTCTACCCCGTCCTCGATCTATAAAAATGAGGGAAGAAGGGGGAAAATTATATATATAAAAACTGTATTTTCTCTTGTATTAGGAATGCTTAAGTATATGTTTCCTTCATTAAAACTCTTCCTGACTTTTGCCATCTGGACTACAAGGTCCAGTCTGTGACACTCGCGTCATTAATCGTAGCAGGTGTCAACTCCAGAACTACGTTACCTGTCAGGTGACTGACCGCTTCCTGTTTCTGCAAATGGCTTACAGAGTACAGTTTTACACGTGACGCCCTTTCCAGATTTATTGACTTTTCTGAAATCTCCGAATTATTACTCTGGATTAATGAATCTTTTCAATTTTAATTCTTAAGTTATTTCACTTAAAACACCGGAAATAATTCGGGATAACCAAGATTAATGAAGGATTATAATATACAGCATACCCTTAATCACTCCTGTAAATAAAAGATGGCATCCCTCCTATATATACAGGAGGGGTGCCATCTCTAAAATAATATACAACATACTCTCTCCTGTAAAATAGGAGATGGCACCCCTCCCTACTCTTTCTTGTATGTACGAGAGATACAAGAGGGAGTGGGAAGGGGGTATTATCTCCTATTATATACAGTATACTCCCGCCATATTATATTAAAGGGGTGCCATCTTCGATACAATATATAGCATACTCCATCTCTACTCCCTCCACGAGGGAGTAGGAAGGGGTGCCATCTCCTATTTTCTTCTACAGACTAAAGTCCATCTCAATCTATAACGTTAAAGTCCTATTCTGTCAACAGTGGAGATGCGGAGAGTCGAGCACTGTATAGTAAATGCCAGTAAACACCCATTCAAATGTCGAGTTCGTTTTGCAATTCAAGTGGGGAATCTCCCGGTTACACTTTCCTTCATCCCCAAGTCGTAAACGAAGCTATTTGGGCACCTGGCCCAGGGCGTGATGCACCAAGGATCTATCTACATCTAATCCTTCTCTGGAACCATCTGGGATCGATTTAGTTACTTTGAGCACGACACGGGAGCCGTAAATTTCGGGACGTCCACAGGGGGTGATGCAGTTTTAGAGAAAGTTTTAAACATCTTATGTTTCAGCCGGATTTCCTTGATTTGTGTTACCTTTTCCTACCGAGTAAATGAAACTTTCGACTATCGCAAAGGCTTTGAAGATCGATACGTGGTCATCGGAGGGGGGGAGAGAGAGAGAGAGAGAGAGAGAGAGAGAGAGGGAGGAATAAAACGGGAGGAAGGAAAAAAAAACTAATGGAAAAATAGAAAATTAAAAACTAATTAATACTTTTTATTACTGGACAGTCGGATGGTTAGTAGAAAGTCATTATAATTATTTCATTTCATGAATAAGTCAATAGCTGAATGCTACTTACAGTTGAATATAAACTAGAGGGGTGGGGATTTCGACAATGATGAATTGTCTATAATGTGTTTGCAAAAGTTTTGTGGTGAACTTTTTCCGAATGGGAAGCGTCATCAGGAGATACCCCCCTCAGATTACATAACATATTCATAATTTACTCTCACCTCCCTCATAATCCCGTGTTTATTTTTAGATGAAAATCGACCTTCCTCGTGTTTTAAAACACGTAAAATATCTCTAACCCGAATCTTTATTAAATAAAAACGAGATAAAAATCAAGAGATACGAACCACTTATCGTATACAAAAGTCTAGATCTGGCTTAAAGATCCGACATTTAAACCTCGTTATTATATTAAAACGTGGAAAATCGATGGAGTAATAGACAATTTAATCTTCGTATCAACCCAAAAAGTAACGACGAAACGTTATAACGGGAGGAGGGGAGGGGAAGAAAGAATAGCAAAAATGATGATTATAAGCCCGAGTAAAGCCAAAGTTGATTGGCTGAGTCGGAATGATGCTATCCTGGCAACAAATCGAGGTCACACACGCGTTACCATGGTGACGGACAGGTACACAATAGGGGAGAAATTAAAAGTAAGATATACAGTTTTGTCAACGACCGCAGGGACCGTACATGATACTACCACCGAAAATGTTATCCATATTTCAATTTTATGAAGTGATCATTACCTTTAAACGATTATGGGGCATTTAAAGACGGCATTTCTGTAGTTTGGTCAACTAATAGTTTGATAGAGGGTGAGTTAAACGACTGAAAATGCCCGGCTAATAAGAATTGCCTCGTAAATAATCGTCACTTCCTATCCCCCTCTTATAAAATTCTCGTTTGGGATAAACTATTGGAGAAACACAAGAGACTTAAAATCATTGGCTTATTGCTAACGATCTCGTTTGTCACCGGGCATAAATTTAATTGTATCCATTTTATAATGCCTAGTATCTTAGACACACCACAAAAGACGTAAACATTAATATAGTGGGGTGAGCATTATATACCAGATAACGTCTGACCTTCTCTTATTTCTTTATGGTTTCCAAGACAGATAAGGTCAATCGATTTTGGGTTTGAAGGTTACTCGCTTATTTTATTTTATTTTTTTATTTTTTTCCCCTGTGTCTGTGTGTTTGTTACGACTTTTTCTCTACCGTAATCCTCACCGGGAGGGAAATTACCTTTAATAGTATAATTTGACAATTGTATGAATTCGATAATATAAATTATTTATGCGTAAGACGTTACAGTGATGACTTTCTCTTCCACAATGTTGCAATTCCATGTTGGAGCTGTCATACTACAGTAACTAATGATACCCTTCAAGAGTGGAATTCGGGTCATATATCATTTCCACATACAAACACACAGACAAGGAAAGCACTAAGAGAGTCAAATACCGTAAATAGCAAAACTATAGATAAATCCGAGGGTTAAATATATATATATATATATATATATAAAGGTAACCAACATTAAATATTTTTGCTAAAAAATTAAATTGCTCGGAAGTTTAAGAAGAAAAAATGTATAATTTACGTTAATTTTCTGTAGAAATTTCGTTAAAAAATGCTTATCCTACGTTGTTTTCTATATCAATTTTGTAAAAAAATAATGTTTAAATTACGTTTATTTTGTACGGAAATTGGTAAAATAATGCCTAAGTTACGTTTATTTTGTACAGAAATTGATAAAATAATGCGTAAATTACGTTTATTTTGTACAGAAATTGATAAAATAATGCGTAAATTACGTTTCTTCCTTACATAAATTTGTAAAAAAAAAATCATGCCAAACTTACAGAAATTCATACAACTGCCTCGTGTATAAACGTAAATACAAAAGACCCAATACGTGTTTAACACTTGATTTTTCAATAAATAAACTCGACCTATTAATATTGATCGCATGCCGGGAGGGGGCCACGAAACTTTCTTCTATTTTAAATAATAAATGGCATTGATTCGAGTTCCATAAGATATTCAGTTTATTAAATATTTTATAAAATGTATCAAAACAAAGAATCGAAGGAAAAAAAAAAGAAAAAAGAAAAAGAAAAAGGGGAGATCGGCTACCGTTTCGTGACTTTCTGTCCGTTTACTAATTTATTCTTTTTACATTTGTTTTCTCTTATTTCAACCTCTAATTTCCTTAGTTATTGAAAAAATATCGATGCGAATGGAAATTAAATCACGTTAATAAAGTCATAAATTTGTCTCGTTAAATTTGATTTGTTAAAAAAAAAATTGTAGACAAGTCTTTTTTTCTGGATTACGAGTTTGAACTTGTTGACTGTAGTATCAACAAATTGGAAGTCATTTAAAAAAAGTTTAAACGGAAGTAACGACGATGAAAAACTCTTCTTTTTTCCCCACAGAAAATAATTATCCCGTGTTTAAATTAATCTTTTCTTCTTATCAAAATAAATTTATTTCCTCTTAATTTCAACAAATGGAGAATTTTTAGAAGATTAATCGATTGTTTTGTTTAATTAAAACGATTCCCCCCACCTCTTTTAGACATTTGAAAGACGTATCGTGGGTTCGGATGGGAGAGAGTTCGTTTCCGCATCATATAATGGAGGGTGGGATTTGATTGAATTGATGGAAAGTCAACGTAACGTATACAAAAACGGGAGGATTTATTGGTGTTAGAATTGTGTTAAAAAAAACCGGAAAATTCAACGTTGATAGCGAGGTACGAACCCATCACCATTTTTATCTATTGGTGAGGGGCGGAAGTAAAAGATTAATAAAACATTTTTAATCATGTCGTGGGTTCAGGCTGGGTGTGGGTTAAATCCAGCAACACCCGGACATTATAATGAGGTGGGAGATTTGATTGGATTGATGGAAAATGTAATGCAATAAGTATCGGAAAGAATGGTATCTTTTTTGTTAGACACGTAAAGAAAGCAGAAAAACTCCACGTGGTTGGTGTGGTACGAACCCACCACCAACTATCGAAAACCCAACAAACTCTACCGAACTCATCACTAATTAATTCAGAGGTTTTTTTTCCCTCCACTCGATCAGTGGTGGGAGGATGGAGAGGAAGGGGATTAAAATGAGGAAGAATATATTTATAAATAAATTATTACATCATATATGTTTATAATAGAATTAACTGTCTTTTTAAAGAAGTAAAAGTAGTATACAATAACTTAAAATTTATTGAGAAGCTCACAAATAAAACTCTTAAGTTAGTCTCCTTTACTTTAAAGTGCATTCAAAGTATTAAAATGTTTTTGGAAATATTCCAAAAATTCCAAAGACGGAATCTTTCACTACCAAAAATCCTCTCTTTTTTTTGATTTCCAATCATCCAAGAATGTCCCCCTTTATGACTATTTGGACTAAGATTTGATAAAATATATATTCATGTATTCATAAACATTAGCATGATAATGCAACTACTCTTGTTAAAATGGTATTGGATTTTCTTCGAAAATTTTCTTTCCATTATGGAAATATTCTAATTATGTATTATAAATAATAATAATATTGATAATATTCTATATTTGATTTAAGAAAGAAAGAAAACAAAAGCGTTATGGTATTCGGATAATCCGTCTTTTTCTAATTCATTTTTAAGAATTTTCCGTAACGAGGATCACTCCTATACCCTTTTCGGTACAGAATTACTTTGGGTATAGTCAAAGGAGGATTTTCCCCCTTTCTGATACATAATTACAATGCATAAGGACGGAGAAACAACTTTTCTTCCCTTTCTCACAGGGTACAGAAGGGGTACAGAATTATTGCGCGTACAGATTGAGGGAGAGACTTTCCTCCCCTTCTGGCACTAAATCAACATTTGAGCGGAGAATTACGCGTACGATTCCTTCACATTTGTAATTATTATATAGGAAGAATAATCAGTACAACTAGAACCGTCGAGATACTCAAAGTGTAATCGCGATTTTATCGCTGACAATGATTGATAGCTTCTAGTCTGTATATAATTTTAGAGAATGAAAGGCAAACCAATCGTCTCTACAACTACTCCGTTCACTACTTTATTATATCAATAAAGCCGAGCATTAGATCCAGAGCGACAGTTTATGCTTCGGCGGCTTAACCATCCTTCTACTCCCGGCATCAAGATAGACTAGGGAAAAGCGGTTACCATGGAGATGACCGTAGCATGGCAGAAAGTAATAGTTCCCAACAGAAAGATGGGATACCCGTCCATAAACTGTCGTACTTCTTAAATTTTTTAACCAAGGAATTATGACCCTGCGACCGTTGCCAAACTCCGAGTTAGCAAAGGCGCACGAAATATATTAGGTACCATTTGGTGTATTTTTTTATTTTTTATTTTTTTTTATCCTTCTCTCTTCTTCTTTTTGGCGCTATGTTGTGTCCTATTCGCCAAGTGTTTTATTTTTAAGTCGCAAGAGTAAGTAGATGTCTTTCAATTACTTCTTCTTCTTACTATCTTCCTCCTCTTCTTCCTCTTGTTCCTTCTCCTTGTTGGACATTTGTTAACTTTAATGCCGACTTTTTAAATATTTTATTTTAAATTCGGGTTTTAGACGGATGACTTTGCTTTAAAATGAAATGGAAATGGAATATTTGGCTATTTTCTAATTTATTGCTGAATAAATGATGGTTTGCAATGCAATTTTCAATCCTCCTCTTCTTCTACTTCTTCCTTCTTGTTTCGGCTGTAAACTTTTTTGTAAAATGTTTTAGACGATTTAAATCCATATTTTTAAACATAATAAACATAATAAATAACCCTCCCCCTTTTTTCAAAGTTATTATAATGTTCCTCTTCGAGCAGATTGCTGCTGTAAAGGACCTCAAAGAGAGCCATTTATTAAACTCGAGTATTGTAATTCAAATTTAATTTTTCTTTCCCCTTCCCCTTCTGGTAATAAAAGTAAATTTGCTTCTATTGTTATTTACTTAATTCTTAATCTAATCGAATGGCCATTTATTGAAAGAACCCTTATTGCATCCTTTAATTCTTATGAGGAACATTCCGAATTTTGAGCCGCCCTCCATCTACACACACACAAAAAAAAGAATTTATTGCTTAATTTCTTTATTTTTTTTTACTGTTTTCTAATCGTTTTACACGAGTAAACGACTAGATAAACTCGATATGATAATTATGTTACTGTAGTAGTATGGAGAGATTCGGAGGATCACGATTCTTGGAGAAATTATGTAATCAAATTTCGGATGGGTATTAAATAAATATATCACGTTTTTTCGGGATTTTTCACTTGTAAAAACATAAATCTCGATTTAAAAAAAAAATGCAATTAAGGAGGGGGATTTTTTTTGGGGGGGGATGAGATAACAGTCCTTTTTTTTCCCTCTAAAATATTTTCCAAATGGAGCGAAAGTGAAAGATATATAAGGAAAAGAAAATGCCCATTAAAGTATATGGCCATCATAGAGGATTGAGAGAGGCGTCATGGTAATGTGGACATTACCCGACTCAGCACATTCCAATACTGTCAAAATTTCTGTAAATTACTCGGCTTATGCTTACCGGTGATAGATGTCAACAGTTTCCTGTGGATCAAGATAGAATGAAATGACCATTGACAAAGTTTCTTTCATGCATTCCCAGATTTATGTATATGGGATGAAATTACTTCCTTTTCTCGATTTCAATACTACTTTAGACGATATTTCACTGCTTAGGAAACACTTTGAAAAAAAAATACATCAATCTATGTTCTTTTCTTCTTCCAACATGATAATTTCTTCATGTAATTCCATCGATCACGCGCGGTCGATTTCTTTCGAATTACGCACATTCCTTGCATTAATAATTTTATCAATTTAAAAATGCGCACGTAGTAGTGCCCATAAGTAACGATTCTTTGCTATCATGCACAGAATTTACGCATGAATATATTTAATACACGAATCGTCGTAGAGCTGCGCGTAATCGAAGTGATCTATAGCTAGTTTTTTTAGGTATGAGTAAAAATAACACAGTGTATCGATACAAATAATAGAAAATCTATAAAAATGAAACTTTATACAAGACGAAAACTTATATATTTATTTTAAAAAATTTATAAGAAATTCTATAAATAATTTTTGTTTTGAAAAATGCATGAAAATACTGAAAAAAATATATATAAAAAATTGAACAGATCTTAAAATATCAAGTGAAAAAATAAGACGATATACGCAATCGAATCGCTAATCTTCCCCTGTGATATGACACTAATCCCATTGGAAATTTAATCTGGATTAGCGATTAAGACGTGACAGTATTCAGCAGAATATATAAGTAAATACAGTCAAACCTCTAAACAACGTCCATTGACGGGTACCGGTACATAGAAATGGCAGTTATTTGGGGGGTTATTTAGTATACATTAAAGAAACCGTTTTCAAAAATATGGCTGCCGTTTAGAGGTGGCTTTTATTGAAGGTTTGACTGCATATATATACACTTATATGTATTAAATCCAGTTTGAAAACACTCCTCTTCTTTCCTGCCCACTTGTAGCCTAGTGGATAAAACTACTTAACACTGGTCGTGGGTTCACACCTGACTAAGAGTTTACTGAAATTTCTTTACGTGTCTAACACATAAATATGGGCCGTTTGCCGTAGAAATTCTCACCAATTTGGCTTATGTGTTGTATTTTCTTCTTGTTATCCATCCTAACTTTTACCCACCCCCTCAAAAAATTATAAAATAAATAATTAAATTAATTTTTTCAATAAATAATCCATTCAAAAAGATTTTCTCCCAAAAATTTCAATAGAAATTAATCTCGTTATTACAAGATCCATTGATTGAAGAGCGAGGAGGGTACTTAGAAATGCGCTTTGCAAAATTGAAAAAAGTGGGTTTAAAAAATAAACGATTGTAAATTTGGCAAGATGAATGTATTTAAAACTTTTCGTGTGAAGTTCCATTGTTTAGATAAATACTGTTATCTTATTCGATAAGGTCCAAAATGTAGGCAGGTTGATTAATGGCTGGTGTATCATGCACATGCAAATATCCATAGTCTTGGCTATCTATTACGAGCCGCTAGTTTCTGCTGTTGACACCACTTCGGACGTGTCACCAACTGGTGACAGCTTTGCTTTCCTAAATACATAAAACGAAACTACGATATTTTGTTACGTCAAGCTTATATTTGCAACTTTTTTTTCCCCTTTCCTCCTCCTCCTCTTCCTCTTCCTCCTTCTCCATAAATATTTAAACAGTAACAAATAATTAATATCGTGTTAATATTCATGCACCATATCACGTGTATCTTGTAAAAGTATTTTTATAGATTTTATTAAGTAAATAAATAAATAATAGATGATTCCTATACGAAGTAGGTTATGTTTATTCCTGTACAATTAATTATTCTGAGCTATTTTTAAAACTTTAAATTCGTTTCCAATGTACTGTACTACAGTACATTCAATTTCGCATTAAAAAAAAATAATAACACGGGAACTAATGGACAGAATGACATCACATTCCACTATGTTGTTGATGGAATTTTATTTAAAAGAAAAAAAATTATTAGTTACAAAAATATCCGCTGGGGAGTAAACGGCGCTGAAACACCGTAGCGAATAAACTCAAAATGCCTTAAAAGTTAGGATACTTCGAGTACATAAAGAAGGCCATCAAGTGGATCGAGTTCTTGCCTCTTAAACTTCATTCATCGAGCGTGCTATGGGGCATTTTTAGTTATTCACTACGGTGTTACAGCGACATTTAGTGCCCCAGCGGTCAATTTTGTAACTAACTTCACCACAAAAGCAATTGTTCTGAATTCTTCGAATTAGTGAGCCTCAGTATACAAGAAGATGAGGAGGATGGATTAATTTTTGTTACATTTGATGATGCTGAAAATAATCCAGCGATGAAAACCGAAAAGACTGGACAAGTTAGGATGTAATTTTGTTACTTGTGCCCATTTAGGAAGACAAAGAACAAGGGCTTTTACGCTTAATCTCGTCAGTAATACCGTATTACCACACTAAATGAAGGTTCTTTATTTTAATGTTTGTTTTGTTGAAGAAAAAGAAAAAAAAAGAGAAGATCAGTTTGGTGGTGTCTTCAGATACAATGATGCCATTGTATAGAAAGAGTGCCTTAGGAAGATAAGGTAGTTGCTTTTTTGTTTCTTTACAAGAATTTAATTAATATTCTTATCTACTCAATTAAATTTATTTAAAAAAAAATCAAGCCAATATACTCTTACTGTTACTTATAGATTTAAATTATTTTTAATAATTACCTTTCCTTATTTCTTAATAAAACACTTCTCAACTCAGGGATGAAAAATAAACAGTAGGGGCTAAATTTTGATTAAGATTACTCGTAACTTAAGCATCTTAAGTGTAAAAACTTTGTGTTTTTTTTTTTTAATAATATGACACGTAATTGGCACTCTTCTAGATAGAAGATTTCACTTTTACAGGAAGGTGACGGATCTAAAGGCGATTGTTCTCAATTCTTCGAGTTAGTGAGCCTAAAGAAAGATTAGGATTTTCAATTTTTCTTGTTAAAGTCCCAAGGGAATCTCGTGATATGGAATTTCTTTCGAATCCTTAAGCCACTTCCATCGTTCTTTCTTAGATATTTGAATTGGAAACAATTACCTTTCTGTTGTATTTTTCTCGACGATTCTACTATTAATAAAATAATAAATTCCGTATTAAATCCAAGGATTTAATAAACCGGTGGGGAAAATACGGCGTTAAAAATTGAACCAGTGAAAAAAAAAATTGAATTAAATCATCAAATATCGGGTAAAAAACTACAGAAGTCGTAGAAAAGAGAAGTGTCAAAGACAGGGAATTGAGACTTCACGCACCAGCTGTTACATTGGTCTATGCTACAGAACTTCATACAATACACTAACTTTGAAGTGTATGTAACATATTCCCTAATTTATTACTTTGCCAATACTGAATTCAATACAAAGAATTACAATATGAAATCACGTAACATTACTATTAAGTTTTGTTATTCTCATTCATTTCTTTCACCCTCAAAATATTTGTATATCGAAAGGGAGGAGGAAAAATATATTAAAAATTTAATTATAAAATCCAATTTAATTTTTAAAATATAGTTAATCCGATTAATTAGTGGGATTTTTCTTACTAATTACCAAAGCAAAAGACAAAGTAATGCAGTTAATACATAAGGATTTGTGAAGATATGTGATCCGTTGAACTCGCACTTCTTATAGAACAAAGGATTAAAGGTTGTCCTTAATTGGTTTGCTTTTGATCTCTTATCCATTTTTAGAAGAACTTATAATCGATCCACACGCGAATCTTTTAATATTTAACTAAGGAAAAGTGTTTATAGATTTCCAAGAAAGCTCTTAAGTACATCATCTAAAAAAAAAAAAAATGGGGATGGCCGGTAGAAATGGAAAAGTAAAGGTTTATTGATCTAAATTCAAATTTAAATATATTTTATTTCAAATTAACATGACAAAAAGGCGATAAAATTCATTTATTTATTATTCTAAAGCAGTATAATTTTAAATAGATTTAAAGAACAAAAGGTAAATTAAGGAAGCAATTGTACAGTATGCATTTTCCTCTAGTAGTTTAATTATAATAGTTTATATGTTAGCATGATGTTATATATATATATATGCGCCGTTTGTCAGATACGGAGCGAAATTGCACGTCATAGAGATAAAGGCCCACAAGCGTGGAACATTTATACTATCCTCTATTGACCAATTTAGTCGATTATGCATTTGTAACCCCTACAGCCCATTAAATTTATCTGCTAATATTATCACTGATATATTATTGCATCGATCGGTGAATATTTTAAGAGTTTAAGAGAGATAATTAATAAATTTATTTATGTATTAACAGGTTAAAAAAAACAACACCGTTTTTTTTTGTTTGTTAAAACGTTTTTTCCCCCTTTCTTTCTCCACCCCCTACGAAATCTCTTCTCCAAATCAAATTATTATTGATTAAACGGTTGAAGAGAAAAATTGAAATAAAGAAGCAAAGACTCAGGTGTCGAAAGACTGAACTGAACAAACAAAATAACTCTTCTTTTACACAGGAGGATGTCTACAAATAAACACTGAAAGAAACACGAGTAAATATCTCTCTCTCTCTCTTCGTTATTACATTTTACTACTCTTTGTTAGTGGTAACACCTCATTAAACTTATAAATTTATAAGTAAAGAAAGGGATTTAAAAAAGAAAAAAATATATATTCTAAACTAAAACGAAACTTACTGTAAAATGCCATAATTTATTTTTTTAAAAAAAAAGAAAGTAAGGCACTTACATCGGGGTAGGAAGAGGAGGAGGAGGAGGAGGAGAAGAACACTATTCAAAATTCATCTCATTGCTTTCGAATCACGTGATTATTCCAACCACGTCGAGCTTTTGCAGAAGATGCACAGCATTCGATTTAGCCAAAGCTAGTTTTGGGATTCACGACCCGGGGCCATGCCACATCGCATCGATACATAGAAGAGTAGTGAAGCACACTCGCACTTATGCGGGCATTTTTCGGACTCTTCGTATTCCTTTGTCTTTCAACTTGTAGATATATTTTTTTTTCCATTTTCATCCCGGATAATAACAGTTTCTTCTTCTTCCTTCATCTTTTCCTTCTCCTCCCCACTTTTTTTTTTTTTTGCAAGGTTACGTTGAAATTCCTGCAAATCTTTTTTGCCTATTCAATCAATTTACTTTGTTGTAAGCTTTACCATTGTTGGTAACTCCGCCTAAGGCTTTTGAATCCAACTGAAAAGATCATACCGCCTAAACAAGACTGCCGATGTCAGGAAGTCGATTCTTTCCCTATCTCTACTTGTATAATGAGCTTGTTATCACAAAGACGAGTGCGGATCACCATTATTATAAATCTGTAGAAATTAATTGAAAGACAGGTGTGAAGAATACCTTTAACTTCATTTGATAATGCCGCTTTCCTTTTATTATATTTACTCGCCATACCACAAAAGGTTATTAATTTATTTTCCTTCCTTTCCCTCCCTCCCTCCCTCCTTCCCTTTTCTTACGTAATCACTTACGTAACTTAAAATTGATAGAATTCTACCATTTTACCTTACCTTTTAATTAGGTTTTACCGCAATTAATAAGAATTATTCGGTTATAAATAGGACTATTAAAAGAAATTTATGACCTTTGGCAATTTCTTACGTTCTTACTAAGAATCGATAAGGTAAAGTAATAACTCCCCTATGGGTATTCCAATCGATCCGTCAGTAAATTTTTTATTATTTTTTTTTTTAAATTTAATTAGGAATTTTGTTTATTAATTAAAGATTTTTATGTTTATATATATAGAAATTTAATGCTCTTACCGTGTTTTCTGCTATCGGAAGTTACTCTATTTTCCTCATAATCTACTGTTTGTTCGCTGGTGTACCTGTACTGCTGATCATCCTCGTTGTCTGAAGAACTGTAATCTTGCCATTCTTTGCTCCTTTGTCTGCGGATGCGAGAACCTTGCCTGGATAATCTACTCCCTTTGTTCAACGAATCCATAAGGAATCTAGGGAATTAAAACATAGGAAATTTCTTGTTTAACATCAAACAAAATTGTATGGTTTCTCAATTTCTAAATTATGTAATTATACATTTTGTATTATTTAAAGGGATTTAACAGACAGTTTCCGACACCAGATCCGTTTATAATTAATTAAGTAAAAGGGTAAACACACACACACACACACACACATACACACACACAACGGTGGATAATCAGAAAATTTAGGAATTCATTTTTGATAACCGCTGCCAAGTAATTTAAATGAAATTATTCGTTAAATTTTTCTTTTTTACTTTCGTTAAGAGGATTTTTATCAAATTTAAGCCTTTAAATAACTATTTGTTTCCCTTAAAGACATTTTAAATTATTATTTTATCGAGTTATCATTACGATCTTTCGTATAACAATACATCTAAACAAACAATAGGTAATAGAAGGAATGTCTAGAGGAGAGGGGGGAAAAGAACTAAAATTTCCCTGAAGTAGGGAAAATCTCTATGTTTAATTCCCTTAATATAATAATTGAATATACTGTGTGGTTCCTATTATGTATTTTGGGCACTCGAAAATGTCTGGAAGGAGGTAAAAGAAGAAAAAAACCCTAAGAAAGTAGGGAAATTCTTTTGTTTACTTTCTATAATTTAATTTTATTATAGGGTTTTCAGTATCTGTTTTAGAAGTCCTACAGTCCTAACAGGAGTGCCTGGATAATGACAAAAGGAACAAATTTCCCTATGCCTCATAGAAGTAGGGAAATCTTTTCGTTTACTTCCTCTAATTCGGTATATAATCCTTCCCCAAAACCTTCTTGATAGGTCTAAAAACTAGTGTACATTTTTTACGTCAAATTGACGTCATCATCGTGCTTTCTCATAAGGAAACAATAAGAATGACGTCAAATTGACGTAACTATTTATAAAGCAATTTATAAAATTGTTTAATCAGAATTTCTAACTCGAATATTATTAAAAATATTCAAAATAAACGAAGAAGATAGCCCATTTTTATCACGTAATAGACATTAAATTAGGTTCTAGATAACAAAAATAAGCATCTCGCAAGTTATATTGATGCTGGGGATGATGGACATTTTAATCTTTACCCAGCATCTTTTTAAAAGTCATCTTATTAACCATTAAAAAAATATTCAAACAACGAGTTGCCTAACTGTCCCGGAGATTTTTACTAAAATCTTTCTATATTAATCGAGGGTAGAGATGAATTTTATAAGAAATTGTAAACGATAGTAAAATCTTCATTAATTTCGACTCTTTCTAACTCCTCACCCCCTTGACCTTTAACCACCAAAATTTTCTACAATTAACCTAGATTATATACAAATCTAACTACAAAATTTCAGGAATTTTCGACAAGAGGAACGGGAGTTATTAAGCTTGAAATTGGATAAAGAAAATCGTGCCCCCTCCTCTACATACAGACACAGCAATAACACCCCTTTATCTTTTAACCTTAAGTTTATTTTTTACATTTCTCGACGTTTTCGGGTTTCCGAGGGGGTGATGGAAAAGTCTAAAATTCCCCCCTCTTTTACAAAACAACAGCCAGAAAAGTAGTGAAAAATCTCATTTATTTTTATGAAGATGCGACAAGAATTTTTGTGTTTTTGATCTCATCAATTAAAATTCCGTTGCATTATACAATAAATATTCTTTCCCCTTTAATTGATATAATAATAACATGAGTAATGCAATTATTTATTATATTTTACAATGAGTTACTTACGTACAGTACGTATACAGGGGGTCAGAAAGGTTATAAAAGTGAGTAAGATTTTAATGATTTTTCCACGTCAAAATCGCCATAGAATCGAAGGTAAACAACAGAAAATGTGTAATAAGATCACGAAAATACGAGAAAGAGAAAAAAAAATTAATTATTAATTCTACAATCATTTATTTTAATTATTTTTCGGGTCCCTTCGTAGACGATATTTAATTATCTCGTACGAAGAAGTAATTATTATCTACGAGTGAATTTTTATTTTGTTTTCGATAAAAATTTAGTATATATATATATATTAATTAATAAATTAATATATTCATTTATACGTAGACAATTAATTTTACTTGTGTGTGTGTGTGTTTGTGTGTATACGTCACGTATATTTGTATAGAAGGAAATACAATCACGATACAATCAAATACAGGAAACACGCTGCGAGTATATTTTAATTAATTATCCATTTAAAAAAAACAAAGAAGGAGAGTTAATTATCGAGCATAAACAATAGAAAATGTGCATAAATTATTTATTAAATATTAAAAAAATGACTCTTATATAATGTAAATGGATAGAGAAGAATAGGGAATAACACATGTCATCAGTGTTATAACAGGGGAATCTTTTTTTCATACATTCCTTTAAGGTCATTGCAAAGTCGGTCACATATTGTCTTCGATTTAAGACCGGAAGAAATGCATAAGCGAACAACTTGCTTGACATATAACAAAGAAGCTTGTCTTCATATTACAAATGTATCTGACTGTATCGATTGATCTCTGTGTAACCAATGGCATTACTCAGATATTTCGTGGAAGAGGTAAAGAAAGCAGAGAAAGTAGGAATCTGGATCCAATGAAGAATTCTATAAGCGTGAAGATAAGACTAAGTTCTTACTGTATTTACCATTATCTAGAAAAATAAACTGTAATTATTAACCCTGTACACACCCCTGTATACATAAACACTGCAGGAAACTAATTAAAGAAATATATGAGAAAAAATTAAGTGAGGAAAATAGAAACAAAAGGGGGAAAAATGATGTTTTTTCTGTTATTCTTTTTGGTCAAATTGGTAAAGATAAAAAAAATAATCAAGTAATAAAATGGAGAAAATAGAAAAGGTCAGCAATACAGGAAGAATTTAAAAAAAAAAAAGGGGGAAAATAATTAAAGAGAAAACACAATACAAATCGAAACGATGACAGATAACACGTGACATACAAAATGGCGGCGTGGAACGATGTCACATAACAAATACACGAGCTCAAACGATGACACGACCCGCAATCTGTACATAAAACTCCCCCACATTAAAATTTAAAACCGGATAAATTGTATACGCACGAGTTTAAGTGTGGCTCTTTTATTATCGATTTTAAACAATTTCGTATACAAACAACATAGAAAACTTCAAATAATATCGAAACATTGGAGTTAAATTCAATCATTTTGATGGAGAGATTTATCATAACGAATACTTATTAATACGTTTCTAACTCGGGTTATTGTTCGATATTAATAATTCTCCTCCCATTTATTGTAAATTCATTCAATATTTGCCTTTATCAAGATAAACACAGTCACTCCATTGTTTGATCCGACCAGATCCGAAATTACAAATTAGCCTAAGGGCTTTAATATATACGGCATACATCAAACAATATCATTAAAGATTAATAGGATGCTTCTGCCTCTTCCTTACGTCCCGCATCCCTTCTTGCATCTTTTTTCTTACGTCACAGTTGGAATTTTTCTTTTACATCTTCCATTCAATATCGTTCAACGTTTACGTTCAAGTNCAGAAATTGATAAAATAATGCGTAAATTACGTTTATTTTGTACAGAAATTGATAAAATAATGCGTAAATTACGTTTATTTTGTACAGAAATTGATAAAATAATGCGTAAATTACGTTTATTTTGTATAGAAATTGATAAAATAATGCGTAAATTACGTTTCTTCCTTACATAAATTTGTAAAAAAAAAAAACCATGCCAAACTTACAGAAATTCATACAACTGCCTCGTGTATAAACGTAAATACAAAAGACCCAATACGTGTTTAACACTTGATTTTTCAATAAATAAACTCGACCTATTAATATTGATCGCATGCCGGGAGGGGGCCACGAAACTTTCTTCTATTTTAAATAATAAATGGCATTGATTCGAGTTCCATAAGATATTCAGTTTATTAAATATTTTATAAAATGTATCAAAACAAAGAATCGAAGGAAAAAAAAAAGAAAAAAGAAAAAGAAAAAGGGGAGATCGGCTACCGTTTCGTGACTTTCTGTCCGTTTACTAATTTATTCTTTTTACATTTGTTTTCTCTTATTTCAACCTCTAATTTCCTTAGTTATTGAAAAAATATCGATGCGAATGGAAATTAAATCACGTTAATAAAGTCATAAATTTGTCTCGTTAAATTTGATTTGTTAAAAAAAAAAATTGTAGACAAGTCTTTTTTTCTGGATTACGAGTTTGAACTTGTTGACTGTAGTATCAACAAATTGGAAGTCATTTAAAAAAAGTTTAAACGGAAGTAACGACGATGAAAAACTCTTCTTTTTTCCCCACAGAAAATAATTATCCCGTGTTTAAATTAATCTTTTCTTCTTATCAAAATAAATTTATTTCCTCTTAATTTCAACAAATGGAGAATTTTTAGAAGATTAATCGATTGTTTTGTTTAATTAAAACGATTCCCCCCACCTCTTTTAGGCATTTGAAAGACGTATCGTGGGTTCGGATGGGAGAGAGTTCGTTTCCGCATCATATAATGGAGGGTGGGATTTGATTGAATTGATGGAAAGTCAACGTAACGTATACAAAAACGGGAGGATTTATTGGTGTTAGAATTGTGTTAAAAAAAACCGGAAAATTCAACGTTGATAGCGAGGTACGAACCCATCACCATTTTTATCTATTGGTGAGGGGCGGAAGTAAAAGATTAATAAAACATTTTTAATCATGTCGTGGGTTCAGGCTGGGTGTGGGTTAAATCCAGCAACACCCGGACATTATAATGAGGTGGGAGATTTGATTGGATTGATGGAAAATGTAATGCAATAAGTATCGGAAAGAATGGTATCTTTTTTGTTAGACACGTAAAGAAAGCAGAAAAACTCCACGTGGTTGGTGTGGTACGAACCCACCACCAACTATCGAAAACCCAACAAACTCTACCGAACTCATCACTAATTAATTCAGAGGTTTTTTTTCCCTCCACTCGATCAGTGGTGGGAGGATGGAGAGGAAGGGGATTAAAATGAGGAAGAATATATTTATAAATAAATTATTACATCATATACGTTTATAATAGAATTAACTGTCTTTTTAAAGAAGTAAAAGTAGTATACAATAACTTAAAATTTATTGAGAAGCTCACAAATAAAACTCTTAAGTTAGTCTCCTTTACTTTAAAGTGCATCCAAAGTATTAAAATGTTTTTGGAAATATTCCAAAAATTCCAAAGACGGAATCTTTCACTACCAAAAATCCTCTCTTTTTTTTGATTTCCAATCATCCAAGAATGTCCCCCTTTATGACTATTTGGACTAAGATTTGATAAAATATATATTCATGTATTCATAAACATTAGCATGATAATGCAACTACTCTNCTCCTCTATTTTATCCTACGATGCTCTTCTCTCGACTCCAGACTATACAAATTTCTTCTATACATAAATAAAACTTTCTTCTACACATAAATAAAAGCTCGAAGCGTAAAATATACTTATATTTTATTCTCCTTTTATCGAAGAGCATCGGTAGAAAACGTCTACTCCTCTTCCTGCTCCCAAGCAAAGAAGTTTTCGAATTTTTTTTTCTCCTACCTTCAGGATTTAAAATATTTTCTTAAAAGGTACATAATTTACTCAAAAATACAAACTTGGCATTGATTATTATCTCAAAAATCCTGTGATGATATTATCGATTATAGACGAAAGAAGACATCAACCTTCGAAAGAGGAGGAGGAGGAGGAGGAGAAAAAAAAAAAGAAAGAGGTTAAGATCAGTGATGAAAAAGATGCTGTTGTTTTCGCAAGTGGAGAAAATTTTAGTGAGTCAGCTTTGATAAAAACATAGCTGACTACTGACATTTTGAAAAGGGGAAACTCCTGATTTTGTTTGAATTTTTTTTTTTTTGGAGGGAGTAAACTGTGGTAAAACCGAATTACTCCTAATTATCTTACTGAAAAATCTTAAGTTACTGATGTTTATTCACAGCCTGAAAGGTCTCACACGAAGTTATATTTTTGAATGAATCGATATAAATTTGGTTTCCTGCAGAAATATTTTCTGTCCATTCCTAAAAATATGTTGTCAAAAATTCTGAAAATGTTACTACATCACACACGTTTTTTTGTGTGTGTATAAACTATCATTTTTCAACAGGAATCTTACAAAAGTTTATCCCACTTTCGACCAAATTTTTTTTTTTTATTATTATTTAACTTTTTATTCTTTTGTATTTCTACTTTCATTTTCATTTATTAAATAAACGTAATATTTACTTTCATTTACGAGCATTAAAAATAATTTCCCTTTCATTTAAACTGAAGCAATATAAACAAATTCTTTTTGCTTTTACTCCTTTGCAAATATTTGTTCGTTTAATTTAGTTATTAAATTTGATACAAAATATAAAAAATAAATAGATAAATAGAAGTAAAAAATTCTTTTATTATTATTATTTATCTAATTATATAATTTTAACGAAGTAACAAAACAGGATTCGATCCGGAAGTGACGACGAAGACTTGAAAAATTTTTTTTAATCATATTTAAGTTGAGAAATTTGCATATTTTTACTAAATTACAATAATTTAACCGAGTTAATTGACTTTAAAGTTGGACATCTGTTAAATATTCATGTATATTTTCTATCGATAAACATCTCCTTTAAAAGTTTAAGCTTATATAACCTGTTTACTTCGATGAATGGGGGGGATCGCGACCTTTACACCTACGTAAACACTTTATAAACGTTTACTAACCATAAGGGAATAGTTTTATATCTTTTAAACACAGTAAACAACGTTAATAAGTAAGTTTCCTTCGAAAAATATGGGTAAATATAATTGAAAATGGTAAAATAATTGAGCCAACTCCTATGGAAGTAGACCGACTCGCATCGAAGTTAACACTTTTACACCCAGGTAAACACTTTATAAAACCTTTACTAATCATAATAAATGCATGTTATATCTTCTAAACACAGTAAATAACGTAATTAAGTAAGTTTCCTTCGAAAAATATTGGTAAATATAATTGAAAACAGTAAAAGAATTAAGCCAACTCTTGCGGAAATAAATTAATAGCGCTTGACGGAGGGAGGGATTGAGTTAAATTTGTGAAGCATGCCATACTTATTTAATAAGAATCAAACTTTTGGAAGGAAGTTCGAGAGCATAAACTTATTGGAAAAGTTGGTTGAAGTATTATAAAAACATTTATCTTTTATTTAAAAAAAAAAAAAAATTGGGAAATTGACCCGGCTACAGTATATTGAACTATTGCAGAAATGGTTTTAAGTTTTTAGAAAGTAATTTAAAAATGGACATAATCTAATCTAACTATTACTAGAGAAAATTCCATTATTATTCAAAAATGGATAGGGGTTTTTTGTTTTTATTTTCCTCTTCAGATAACGTCAAATGTTTCTTTCATTCAGCAAAATTCGGCCCAGAAGAAAAGAAAAATGCATCTAAAGAAAGATAAGTTTCCCCTTTTTTCCCTTATTTTTCTTTACGTATGATCGAATTTCTACTCTCTCTCTCTCTCTCTCTCTCCTTTTTTTCCTTCTTCTTCCTTTACTTTAACTTTGAGTTCTTCCTTCCTAAAAGATTTCTGACATTGAAATGAAAAGAGATTTTCCAGTTGGTAAGCATAAACGTTTCAATATCTGAAGTTGCAACGTTTCTATCGCTAGAAATATCGCATGCATACACGATTGACTAAGGCTTGACGTAATGTTAAAGGGGAGGAAACGAGTCACCATTCGCGAAATTCGTCGTGTGTGTGTATGTGTGTGTTGATGAAATCGCAGAATGGAACCTAACTCGACAGCACAAACAACAAATTTCCATTAGCCTGCGAACAAAAGAAAAAAAAAAGTCTACTTTGTGAGAAAGTCAACATGAGTATTTTTTTCTTCCTTTTTCCTATCCCATTTCTCCTAGGCAAGTCTGGTGTTTATCCAAGAAGTTGAGGAACTCGGTTTGATCGCCGCTTGATTTATCAGAAATTTCTATTTCTTTGTCATATACGAATGGAAAAATTCTCTTCTGTAAACGAATTTTTAGCATTTCCTTTGTTTTTTTTAATTGTCCATCCTTCTATACGTCTTGTAGAATAGGTACAAAAGTTCTTTAATTCTAATTTCACACTTGTAAATCTTGTGGAATAGAAAAAAAAATTAGATAGTTAGCTTAAAAAATAATATAAAAATAGCTACAGAAGTGTATTATTTTTTAATATTCAAAGCGGGAATTGGTTAACAGCAACTCACTAACCCCCTACTTAGATACACATCAAGTCATGGCGGGTGGTACTTGTTAGGAAGAAAGCTTCTCCCTCTTATAAGTACCTCTCTCGTTTATATTTTATTTTTTATATAAAAAAATGGCATGTAAACTTAGTACTTTTATTTATTTATTTATTCTATTTTATTTTGTTATATACGTGTAACAAAATCGATACGTAAAGAAAAACAAGGTCCTGTTTCATAAAAAAAAAACAATGGAACTTTCGAAAACAGAAACTAAATATATTTTTAGCGAAAAGTAAGATGTCTAAAGACATCAAAAGAAGGGAGAGAAAAGATTATTATGGAAACTTTTAACAAGTCTTCTATCAGGTTTGCAGAAGAAGTTGTCACTTCACGAATCTATCTGTGAAGAGAAAAGGTACTAGACGAAAAGAGACGTTTCCTTTGTTTCTCTTCGACTTCTTGTTATCGAATTTAACGTATAGAATGGTCCATATGCATAAGTAAAAAAGAAGGAAAAAGATGAGAGAAGATGGAGAGCAAAGAGCAGAGAGAGAGAGAGGGATGCTGAGGATTCTAAAGTGGAGAGAGACTAAGTTACACTTAATTTCTAAGTTCTGACAGAAGAAAAAAAGTATTTACGATCGAAGAAATATGGAATCGGTCCAAAAAACCTTTCTTTTTTTACTGTTTTTTTTTTTCTCTTTTATAAGCTTGGGTTCGTCATTCCCAAGCTTGTCTTCTCCGGATAGAAAGGAAACACCACTTAACACTTCGAACGTTCAAACAAGCGAAAGAATTGTGTTTTTTATGCTTCCTCTATCAATTTAATTCCATTACTATAAAAATAACTAGCTTACTTTCGATTATTTTCAATTCTTTTAAAGGAAGGAAAAAAATCCTTTATTTATATCTTCTTGATTATTTCTTTCTTTTTACTTATATTTTAATTTTTCTTTCGTCTTTATCTTCAATTTTTGAAAGGAGAATTATATTTATTAGTATTGTTTTTATTTATTAATTCTTCAATTATAAAACTTTTTATAATTAAAAAAAGAAAATGAAGAAAATTCCAGTTAGAAAAATTCTCTTCCAAAAGTTTAACTTATAAAACACAATAAAGAATTTTGTAGAAAAGATGTAGAAAAATATATTTATTATTTTTAATATAAAATAATGTTAAATATTAAGAAAAATCTATTGATTTTGTACAAGATTCTTAACTCATCTTCAGCATCTTCAGCATCAGCATCTTGGATAAGTCACGTCTTGTCGTGAATAAAAATCTTTATTTTAATGAATTAATGAAAGAAAATAATATTATAAAGTGAAAACAATTCAATCAACGGCATTTTTTCTTTAATTTTTTTTTGTTGTATACCACTTAATTACGTTTGTTCATTCGAACTCAAATTCGCGATTAACGGATGACAGTTTATCAGATATCAGTGAAATTCGATATCTTATTACTCTCCAGGGATACCTGTTTATCAAGTATTACCTCAATAACATAATTATCTCATTATTTCTCATTTAATTTCAAAAGAAAGCAAAGAAGAAGAAGAAGAAAAAAAGAACTCCTCTCCATCCTCCCTCTTTCCTCTATTCGCCCACATTAAAATAATAAGGATGATGTTAAAAATGGCATTTCCTTAATAATGCTAAAACAATTATAATAAATCTAAACAATTATCGTGCTTAAATCCAATTAAAATTATACTTTAACCTAATTAAGCGGGTGCAATTCTCTTTAAAATGTAATTAAGTACACAATTATAATTTATTCATCTGTAATTCTATCTATTTATTTTGCATATCAATTGAGCATTGTTCAACATAATGGTTTAGCATAAGTGCTTTAGAAATGTATGGAAAACGAGAAATTACATCGTTACATCTTTTAATTTAAGAAATAAACACGGAATCTCTGGCCCCTAAGATGTAGTGTGTGTATCTTGCCCCTGTAAATCATACTTCTCCCGATAACATACGAGTTATGCCGTTCATCTTATACCGTTCTGAAGGAAATTTCGAATTGAAATCACGTGAATTCCGGTCCAGATTAGAAATTAGTATATATTTATATGGAAACTGTGCCATTAAGCTTTCTATTTAGCTCTGTTTTCGAAATACGTATAGACAGATTGAACATCTCTCTACGTATAAGCAATGAAATTCGTAAATTCGATTAACAGGAAAGTCATATCTTTTCTCCAATTCATAAGTTTAATATTAAAAAAATAATAATAAGTAAGAGAATTTGTTTAAAATTTTCAATTAAATCTTCGCATTTTTAACTTGGAANAGAAAATGACTTTCTCATTAAAATTTTCAATAGATAATTTAAAATTTAAGTATATTAATTATTATTATTTTTAATTAAATTTTACTAGTTTTTTCCCTCCATTTTCGCCATTCTCTTACATCATTTTGACGTCATTTATGTGCTTTTCTTTATCGCGAGGGAGGTAACCTTACGTCGTTTTTTTACGTCATTCCTACTCATTTCTTAATCTCAGGGAAGCGTAAAATGACGTAAAATTAACGTAACTGTATACACACGAGTAGTGTACATTATATTTTTAAAGATTTATAAGATTTAAACAAGAGAAAGAAATTTAAGACACGTTTAAAAAAAGTTTTCGGATGATATTTCTGTCAAAGAAAACTCAAGAAGTTTTCGTAATTAAGAAATATTTGTATGCCTTTTCTGTTTCTAGAAACATTTCAATCATTTTCTGCATCGATGAACGTTTGCATCATTTCCAACATCGAGGAATGTGAATCATTTCCATCCCAAGAAAAGCCTAGATAATTAGCTTCTAGGATGAGTTTGCCTAACTCTCTCTCTCTCTCTCTTCTCTCCCAGAATGGATTGCATCATTTTACATATCCAGAAAATTATTCTAGAGAAGGAAAAAAAAATATATTATAAAATAAAAATAAAAAGAATTACTCCCGCAATAAAAGTCTCCTTTTAAAAACGATTTTTTCCGCTTAATAAGAGAAGAAAGGAGAAAGATAAACGGAAAGAACAGGAGGAGATCTTCTAAAGAGATCTGAAATTAGACTCTAAACTACAGTCTAATGTTATAAACTCTTGTGTGTTTTCTAGAAGAATCATGCCAAGGAGCAATTTATTTGACAGATATAATAAAGTTTACCCATGTTTTCGTGCCATATTTGAAAGAGAAAGAGAGAAGAATTCGGAGTTGTAAAGAGCAAAACAATTCTTAAAAGAGACACGTAGGGAACTCTTTTAAAAATCAAAAGCGTTTTAATTCACCTTAAGAGCTTTTGTTACAATATCTGTCTCGTATAATCACACTAATGAGAAGGAAAAAGTATTTCGGTCACCTCTTTCATCTAAATATCTTGTGTTTTTTTTCCTCATGCTTGATGGAAGATAAATTTAATTAGAATCACATCTCCCTAATGAAAATGAAATATTGTTCATCCTTCTTCATCAACTTCTTCATCAACTGATTGCTCTCCTTATTATACACACGTCTACCTCGTCAATTTGTATCCAAAGATAATGAGTCAGTATCTTATTTATTTATGTATATATTTAAAGAGTATTTATCTTTATTTATCTTCAAAAATTTAATGAGTAAGTAAAAGATTTTTATATAGAAATATACGCGATTGCATGCGTAGAAGCATTACAAAGGATCAATTATATACCACTTAAGGTTATACCATGGCTTCTGTCTAGGATCTAGTTCTTTACCTCCATCAGAATGCTCTTCACTTGTATTCTTATGACGCAATTTATGAGCTAGCTTTACCTCTACCTATTCCAACTTTTAATTATTTAAAGTTGATCTTTCTTTATTCAAATATAGGAGAAGGGAATGTTTAAAGGTGTGTGTGTGTGTGTGTATTCTTTTAATGGGGAAGCGTGTGGAGGGTAGATGAGAGGGAGTGAGAGAGAAAGAGAGAAACTTATTAGAGTAAGTTAGTCAAAAAAGCGTGCTGCTCTTTACAGATCTTTAGTGTATCGATCGAATCCCGAGAGAAACGCCCTGGCAGGTCGCTGCTGTCAGGCATTTTTTTTCTATTTTTTTCCTTATTTTCCTTCCTCTTTCTCTCTTTTCTTTGTATAAGAGACGAGATTATTGTAAGAGAGTTTCTTCTCTCGGGTACCACGTGGAAAATTTTCCTACTTCTATCGATTATCTTTCCACCGAAGACAAATTCTCTCAGGAATGTATTAAGAATTATCGTAGCTCTTCTAAAGTGTCATTATTTCCACTTTGTTACTTTTTAATGGGATTTTTACAGTCGTTTTACTGGATATTGTTTTCAGAATATCATTCTCTTCACCTTTCAATTCTGTTCCAATGCGTGTTTAAAGAATTCATTCTATAATTACAGGTGAAGCTCAAGAGGAAGATACTCCTCTATTTTATCCTACGATGCTCTTCTCTCGACTCCAGACTATACAAATTTCTTCTATACATAAATAAAACTTTCTTCTACACATAAATAAAAGCTCGAAGCGTAAAATATACTTATATTTTATTCTCCTTTTATCGAAGAGTATCTGTAGAAAACGTCTACTCCTCTTCCTGCTCCCAAGCAAAGAAGTTTTCGAATATTTTTTTCTCCTACCTTCAGGATTTAAAATATTTTCTTAAAAGGTACATAATTTACTCAAAAATACAAACTTGGCATTGATTATTATCTCAAAAATCCTGTGATGATATTATCGATTATAGACGAAAGAAGACATCAACCTTCGAAAGAGGAGGAGGAGGAGGAGGAGAAAAAAAAAAAGAAAGAGGTTAAGATCAGTGATGAAAAAGATGCTGTTGTTTTCGCAAGTGGAGAAAATTTTAGTGAGTCAGCTTTGATAAAAACATAGCTGACTACTGACATTTTGAAAAGGGGAAACTCCTGATTTTGTTTGAATTTTTTTTTTTTGGAGGGAGTAAACTGTGGTAAAACCGAATTACTCCTAATTATCTTACTGAAAAATCTTAAGTTACTGATGTTTATTCACAGCCTGAAAGGTCTCACACGAAGTTATATTTTTGAATGAATCGATATAAATTTGGTTTCCTGCAGAAATATTTTCTGTCCATTCCTAAAAATATGTTGTCAAAAATTCTGAAAATGTTACTACATCACACACGTTTTTTTGTGTGTGTATAAACTATCATTTTTCAACAGGAATCTTACAAAAGTTTATCCCACTTTCGACCAAATTTTTTTTTTTTATTATTATTTAACTTTTTATTCTTTTGTATTTCTACTTTCATTTTCATTTATTAAATAAACGTAATATTTACTTTCATTTACGAGCATTAAAAATAATTTCCCTTTCATTTAAACTGAAGCAATATAAACAAATTCTTTTTGCTTTTACTCCTTTGCAAATATTTGTTCGTTTAATTTAGTTATTAAATTTGATACAAAATATAAAAAATAAATAGATAAATAGAAGTAAAAAATTCTTTTATTATTATTATTTATCTAATTATATAATTTTAACGAAGTAACAAAACAGGATTCGATCCGGAAGTGACGACGAAGACTTGAAAAATTTTTTTTAATCATATTTAAGTTGAGAAATTTGCATATTTTTACTAAATTACAATAATTTAACCGAGTTAATTGACTTTAAAGTTGGACATCTGTTAAATATTCATGTATATTTTCTATCGATAAACATCTCCTTTAAAAGTTTAAGCTTATATAACCTGTTTACTTCGATGAATGGGGGGGATCGCGACCTTTACACCTACGTAAACACTTTATAAACGTTTACTAACCATAAGGGAATAGTTTTATATCTTTTAAACACAGTAAACAACGTTAATAAGTAAGTTTCCTTCGAAAAATATGGGTAAATATAATTGAAAATGGTAAAATAATTGAGCCAACTCCTATGGAAGTAGACTGACTCGCATCGAAGTTAACACTTTTACACCCAGGTAAACACTTTATAAAACCTTTACTAATCATAATAAATGCATGTTATATCTTCTAAACACAGTAAATAACGTAATTAAGTAAGTTTCCTTCGAAAAATATTGGTAAATATAATTGAAAACAGTAAAAGAATTAAGCCAACTCTTGCGGAAATAAATTAATAGCGCTTGACGGAGGGAGGGATTGAGTTAAATTTGTGAAGCATGCCATACTTATTTAATAAGAATCAAACTTTTGGAAGGAAGTTCGAGAGCATAAACTTATTGGAAAAGTTGGTTGAAGTATTATAAAAACATTTATCTTTTATTTAAAAAAAAAAAAAAATTGGGAAATTGACCCGGCTACAGTATATTGAACTATTGCAGAAATGGTTTTAAGTTTTTAGAAAGTAATTTAAAAATGGACATAATCTAATCTAACTATTACTAGAGAAAATTCCATTATTATTCAAAAATGGATAGGGGTTTTTTGTTTTTATTTTCCTCTTCAGATAACGTCAAATGTTTCTTTCATTCAGCAAAATTCGGCCCAGAAGAAAAGAAAAATGCATCTAAAGAAAGATAAGTTTCCCCTTTTTTCCCTTATTTTTCTTTACGTATGATCGAATTTCTACTCTCTCTCTCTCTCTCTCTCTCCTTTTTTTCCTTCTTCTTCCTTTACTTTAACTTTGAGTTCTTCCTTCCTAAAAGATTTCTGACATTGAAATGAAAAGAGATTTTCCAGTTGGTAAGCATAAACGTTTCAATATCTGAAGTTGCAACGTTTCTATCGCTAGAAATATCGCATGCATACACGATTGACTAAGGCCTGACGTAATGTTAAAGGGGAGGAAACGAGTCACCATTCGCGAAATTCGTCGTGTGTGTGTATGTGTGTGTTGATGAAATCGCAGAATGGAACCTAACTCGACAGCACAAACAACAAATTTCCATTAGCCTGCGAACAAAAGAAAAAAAAAAGTCTACTTTGTGAGAAAGTCAACATGAGTATTTTTTTCTTCCTTTTTCCTATCCCATTTCTCCTAGGCAAGTCTGGTGTTTATCCAAGAAGTTGAGGAACTCGGTTTGATCGCCGCTTGATTTATCAGAAATTTCTATTTCTTTGTCATATACGAATGGAAAAATTCTCTTCTGTAAACGAATTTTTAGCATTTCCTTTGTTTTTTTTAATTGTCCATCCTTCTATACGTCTTGTAGAATAGGTACAAAAGTTCTTTAATTCTAATTTCACACTTGTAAATCTTGTGGAATAGAAAAAAAAATTAGATAGTTAGCTTAAAAAATAATATAAAAATAGCTACAGAAGTGTATTATTTTTTAATATTCAAAGCGGGAATTGGTTAACAGCAACTCACTAACCCCCTACTTAGATACACATCAAGTCATGGCGGGTGGTACTTGTTAGGAAGAAAGCTTCTCCCTCTTATAAGTACCTCTCTCGTTTATATTTTATTTTTTATATAAAAAAATGGCATGTAAACTTAGTACTTTTATTTATTTATTTATTCTATTTTATTTTGTTATATACGTGTAACAAAATCGATACGTAAAGAAAAACAAGGTCCTGTTTCAAAAAAAAAAACAATGGAACTTTCGAAAACAGAAACTAAATATATTTTTAGCGAAAAGTAAGATGTCTAAAGACATCAAAAGAAGGGAGAGGAAAGATTATTATGGAAACTTTTAACAAGTCTTCTATCAGGTTTGCAGAAGAAGTTGTCACTTCACGAATCTATCTGTGAAGAGAAAAGGTACTAGACGAAAAGAGACGTTTCCTTTGTTTCTCTTCGACTTCTTGTTATCGAATTTAACGTATAGAATGGTCCATATGCATAAGTAAAAAAGAAGGAAAAAGATGAGAGAAGATGGAGAGCAAAGAGCAGAGAGAGAGAGAGGGATGCTGAGGATTCTAAAGTGGAGAGAGACTAAGTTACACTTAATTTCTAAGTTCTGACAGAAGAAAAAAAGTATTTACGATCGAAGAAATATGGAATCGGTCCAAAAAACCTTTCTTTTTTTACTGTTTTTTTTTTTCTCTTTTATAAGCTTGGGTTCGTCATTCCCAAGCTTGTCTTCTCCGGATAGAAAGGAAACACCACTTAACACTTCGAACGTTCAAACAAGCGAAAGAATTGTGTTTTTTATGCTTCCTCTATCAATTTAATTCCATTACTATAAAAATAACTAGCTTACTTTCGATTATTTTCAATTCTTTTAAAGGAAGGAAAAAAATCCTTTATTTATATCTTCTTGATTATTTCTTTCTTTTTACTTATATTTTAATTTTTCTTTCGTCTTTATCTTCAATTTTTGAAAGGAGAATTATATTTATTAGTATTGTTTTTATTTATTAATTCTTCAATTATAAAACTTTTTATAATTAAAAAAAGAAAATGAAGAAAATTCCAGTTAGAAAAATTCTCTTCCAAAAGTTTAACTTATAAAACACAATAAAGAATTTTGTAGAAAAGATGTAGAAAAATATATTTATTATTTTTAATATAAAATAATGTTAAATATTAAGAAAAATCTATTGATTTTGTACAAGATTCTTAACTCATCTTCAGCATCTTCAGCATCAGCATCTTGGATAAGTCACGTCTTGTCGTGAATAAAAATCTTTATTTTAATGAATTAATGAAAGAAAATAATATTATAAAGTGAAAACAATTCAATCAACGGCATTTTTTCTTTAATTTTTTTTTGTTGTATACCACTTAATTACGTTTGTTCATTCGAACTCAAATTCGCGATTAACGGATGACAGTTTATCAGATATCAGTGAAATTCGATATCTTATTACTCTCCAGGGATACCTGTTTATCAAGTATTACCTCAATAACATAATTATCTCATTATTTCTCATTTAATTTCAAAAGAAAGCAAAGAAGAAGAAGAAGAAAAAAAGAACTCCTCTCCATCCTCCCTCTTTCCTCTATTCGCCCACATTAAAATAATAAGGATGATGTTAAAAATGGCATTTCCTTAATAATGCTAAAACAATTATAATAAATCTAAACAATTATCGTGCTTAAATCCAATTAAAATTATACTTTAACCTAATTAAGCGGGTGCAATTCTCTTTAAAATGTAATTAAGTACACAATTATAATTTATTCATCTGTAATTCTATCTATTTATTTTGCATATCAATTGAGCATTGTTCAACATAATGGTTTAGCATAAGTGCTTTAGAAATGTATGGAAAACGAGAAATTACATCGTTACATCTTTTAATTTAAGAAATAAACACGGAATCTCTGGCCCCTAAGATGTAGTGTGTGTATCTTGCCCCTGTAAATCATACTTCTCCCGATAACATACGAGTTATGCCGTTCATCTTATACCGTTCTGAAGGAAATTTCGAATTGAAATCACGTGAATTCCGGTCCAGATTAGAAATTAGTATATATTTATATGGAAACTGTGCCATTAAGCTTTCTATTTAGCTCTGTTTTCGAAATACGTATAGACAGATTGAACATCTCTCTACGTATAAGCAATGAAATTCGTAAATTCGATTAACAGGAAAGTCGTTTCTTTTCTCCAATTCATAAGTTTAATATTAAAAAAATAATAATAAGTAAGAGAATTTGTTTAAAATTTTCAATTAAATCTTCGCATTTTTAACTTGGAACGAGTCTTTGGTGCGTATAATTCGTACAGTTGTCACATATTCTAGTTACGTTGCCGAGTAATGCTTATTGTAATACAAATTTTAATATATTTGCAAGCATTTTAATTCGATTTTTCTTCATTATTTCGTATTTTAACTTGGAAAAAATTGGCATGAAACTTCATCCGTGCAGATCTCTCTCTCTCTCTCTCTCTCTTTCGTATATTGCCATAGAGCCGAATTGCAACGCCCGTGGTATCATTCATGCGAACCACCATTGAAAAAGAGATTAAATCTATCTTTTTCTGTGCCCTACAGCATGAGATGGATCATTCAAATGTAATTTTATCCATTGTGTCAGACAACTCTCTCTTTCCTACTGTTCTTCTTCTTCTTCTTCTTCTTTTTCTTCCTCTTCTTCCTTATATCCTCGATCAATGAAACGCCTTCTGGAAAATTTGCAGCAATTCGTTGCATTAACAATCACAAAGTCAGCAAAGAACTTTACCTTTTTGTAAAGTGATAAGACGAAATTGTCTCCTTCTCTTCCTTTATACAATGAGCTCTTATCTGAAAATTGAAAGCTTAAGAGAGATTTGATGGGGGGATGTTTTTTAAATATATTTTTTTTTAAAAAAGAAAATTCATTAAGTCGATTCTGAACAATCCCCTCACATCAAATCGTTAGTTTATCTACTTTTTCGTACTGAAAAAAAACAAGGGAAATTCCTTAATAATAACACAACATGGCTTCTATAAAAGAACTCGACATTAAAGGATGATAAACGTATTTCATTTAAAGTATTATTATTATTATTTCTTTTTCTAAACCTCCTTTTAGTAGAGAAGGAAACACGTTAAAGAAAATAGAATTTCCTGAATGATTGACAATATTTGCCATGGCAAACAAATGTTTTTCAATTTTACCCCTTCCAGAATCTTATACTTAAATGCCTAAACACTTGACCATTACTTATCCAATGTTTCTTTGCAGTGTGTGTACCTGCAATTTAATTTCCTTCACAGCTTTGTCTTGTCACAGTGACTGGGTGCCACATCTCGCACGTCAGGTGTCAGCACTTTTTCGCGCTTCAATGTCCAGGGAAATGAAAAACTGCTTCTCAGATAAAGTTGATTGAATTCCTTCCCTCCCCCCACCACCCCATTTCTTTTTGGTCCGTCTCTTTAGTTCTGACTATCCTTGTGACAAGCTTGGAAATGTTTTGTGTGGCTTTGTTTCCATTCTCTTTTATTCTTTACTCTGTGAGTTTTGGAGGTGGGCCAAAACAGAACAGGTCTTAACCCCGTTCTAACCTTTCTTTCCCCCCCTTTTCTCTATTCCTACAATGAATTAGTTTTTTTTTTCGAACTTCTTAATGTAAGAAGTTAAACTTAACGGTTGTTAATTAAAGTTAGAAGTGTACTCCGCCCAAAAACGTTCGAATATGATAAATTTGAAGTGATGTAGACACGTTATAATGCGTCATAAAGATTAATCGATCCCCTCCAATAAGAATAATAATAATAATAAAAAGGAGGTTCTTAACTAGAAAAGAAGAGGACTGATTAACTCCTCGATTTAGAAGGTTATTTTCTAAGAAAATATCCAAAAATAGTTTTAATATTTTGCAAAGAAATCCTGATTCAAAGAGCATCTTCGGATTTGCTTGAACCCGATTTGATCGTTAAGAAATTTCAAAAGATCATTAATGATCGATTCTCCATTCTAAATATCGTTGTAATCTGTAAAAAATCCCTTCGATTTTGCTCCAGTAATATTCTACTGATGACCTATTCTATCGAAAACGCTATTATTCAGAATTAATGACACAACTAAAACCTCCATTATCTTCGTGACTCCAGAAAAATGTGTTCCACTTCATCCTTAATTTTGATATATTTTAAAAGATTACTTTACGAAATTTTTATCATCAAAATGCATTTAATAATAAAATTCAATAAATTGACCCCGATAATAAAATTCAATTCTCTATATTACCTAATGAAGTTTTCTGTTGGGTAATAAATCTGTTGTAGAATGAAGCTTATTCTCAAGAATAATGTTCCATCTAGCATTTAAAGTGGAATTTCTAGTGAATCAACGCTGTTAACAATTTCATTACTGCACTTTGCCTGATGATCTCATCCGTTAGCTCTGTTTATGTTATAATAAATTTACCAAATGCTTTAGCTAGGAAACAGCACTTACAAGATCAAAATTTTAATTTACTAAACTTATTAAAAATTTGTTTGAAATTAATTCATAGATTAATGTATTCGGATGGAGAATAAAGATGAGGAAGGAGGGAAAAAAAATAAAATCTTTAAGTCTGCTCTTCTGTCTTCTAGCTGATGGAGTTGTTTCCTTTATTGACTCTTCACTGAAAATTGTAAAAATTCAAAGGAAGAAAATTGCAATTTTTCTCTATTTAATTTGATAAAATATTTCAATCATTCGTGTCATTAGATGTGAGAGACGTTATTTGTTCTGTTGTTTCTTATTGTGTAAATAAAATATTTTATTAACTATTCGAATGGGAGGTTGTTGTTGTTGTTTTTTTACTTATAACATAAATAAAATAATGTTTATACAATGCTTAGATACAATAGAATAGCATTTAATTTAATTTCGAACGTTTAGTCACATAAAATATTTTTATAGAGATAAAATGCATCCTCTTCTCTAATAAAATTTATTTTGTTTTCTACAGATAAATACTGATTTGTGTGCTCCTCTCTTACCTTTTTTGGTACCGATTTTCCTTAATTTCCTGCTTTTTTTTATATAAAGATAAAGGCACAGTTTAATTTATTATCAGCTCTAATCAAGATGGAGTCGTTCAATTTTTACTTTCTCGCTTCTTTAATCTAGATTTTTGTTTATATCCATTGCTTTAATGGATATAAAAGACTCTCTCTCTCTCTCTCCTCTCCAGCATCTTTCACCATGATCTCGACGAATTCTTAATTATTTCTCGCATCTTTTCTGTTAATTGTGGTGCGGATTTTTTTTTCCTTCCTTATCTTTTTTTTGTGTTGTAAATATGCAAAGGTCGACATCTTTTGGAAAATAGGAGCGCCCGTCTCTTCCTGCTGCACTTTTGTTTCCGTATCATCAAGCAAAGTGATCTTTCAACGAGTGTAGCAAGTCGACCGTGCCAAGGTGTTTATTTATGATCCTTCCTTGTAAATCACTGACATCGCCTTTATGAATATTGCATGATGTACACTGGACGATGTTAGCTTCGTCGGGAACTAGCTATAAAGATAAGTAGGAAGCGTAAAGACTTTTTGGATATATGATGATAAAACGACTTGCCAAAGACATTTGCTTAAAATGTCAATTAACAAAGTTGTTTCCCCTTCTTCTTCTTCTTCTTTTTTTTTTCCTCTTCCATACTCCAAGCAAAGATGATTTACTGTGGCAAGATTAAGGTTGGAAAGATAAATGGCAGAAACAACGTTAAACTTAATATTACTTTTACAGTTCTGAAGTTTCTTTGTTTTAATTCTCTTCTTTCATCTCCTTCTATGTATCTTTGTTTCCTTTTTTTCCCTTTGGTTTAACTTAGAAGAGGAGAGGATGTTTTGTTCTCTTAGGGATGACAGCTCTTCTTTTTTTTTTTTTTTCTTTCTTGACCACCTTGTCTCCGTCTCCACTTTACCACCTTTGACCCTCGTTCATGATCTCACCAAATGACAGTGGGTTCCTTAATGGTTCTCATGTGTAATGCCAACTATGGGAGATGCTACATCGATCTTTTTGCTAGTTTTACTTTCCATTCCTTCCTGTTCGACTCGATTTCTTTTCTTTAGTAACTTTCGAGTCATCAATTTTACCAACGCTATTATTCTACTGCAACCAATCGATTGGGTTAGCGATGTCGCCAGGGTCCACGAATATGTACGACACACAACGAGATAGATCTTCCCTTCCTCCCCCCCCACACACACACACACGCCCGTTCTCTCTCTCTCTCTCTCTCTCTCTCCTGGTGTCCCGAGGACGTAGAAGAGCTTTAAAATGCCACCGTCTTCATCATAAAAACTTACATAAATTGACAATTTTATTTAAACTCTATGATATCGCTACTCCAATTTATAGTCAAAATGGCGGCCGACATTGTAACATCGTCGTAAATGCCAAACGGGCTCCGAGCTGCATATAAATGTAACAATTGTTAACTACTCCCATAGGCAATTGTGCTGTACAGGTGATGCGTGACGTGCTGAGTTTTTTTTACAGTCCCTACCTTAAAAAATTATACTTTTTATATACTTCTAGTAAACATCACTTTCTCCTTCATCGTCTTATAAATAAATTCTTCACTTGAATTACTTGTTTATCTCACAATTCCTAATTATTCTCACTCGTGTGCAGCATCAATAACGTGATCTTCCTCTAAAATAATAATTTTTTATGCTGTTTAATATGCATTCTGACTGTCTTTTTTAAAGAAAACATCCCTATATAAAGCTATATAATTGCATAATTTGATTATTATTTTCCAAAAATAACTTTAATTTAATGAAATTTATTTTAAAAAGTGATAAAAAAAAAACGTTTTTTAGGGGGATGAAAAGTCTCGTTTTAACGTAAACGTTTAAAATTCAAAGAAAAAATTTTATTATCGTTTATTTAAACATTAAAATAATAATATTATTATTATTAAATGTTTAACTAGCAATAAACACGAAATAATCTAAGCTTACATACATCGAATTGTTTAGATTTTGTTGAGTAATTTTATATATTTTCCATTGTTTTGTATAGGGAAAGTATAGGGAATATTCATACTTTTATCAGAAGATAAGGGATTTTTTTTTATTTTTTGTATGAAGAAGAATAATTTTGTATATTTTCTATTGTTTTGTATATAGAAAATTGAAGGAACTTATCAGGAATTTGCATACTTTTATGAAAAGACGAGGGATTTTTTTTTAATAGAAAAAATATTGCTTTTGATAAAGAACAGCAAAAACGCATCTACGACATTAAATTATTCCATGGAAAGATGAATCAAATTAAATATTATATTATCATACTTTAGTGGATGGAAAAAATTTACATTCTTTCTTCTTTATATATCCGAAATACTTTTCATGTTTTCACATATTTTCTTCACCAGAGGCTATTACTCATCCTCGACTGCCGCAGTTGCTCTTGCTACTATAAACATCCACCTTAGCAACCTACCTACAGCATCACTCTTCTTACTTTTCCATTTTTCTTTACTATAACCGCAAGTTTTTATCTCTTTTTATGAAACTTTTATTGCTTCATCCCTCTCTCTTTCTTCCTCCTTACTCTTTCTAATCATCTGTAATTTTAATATAGCCAATGGTGAGAGAAGGGGGATATATTTTTTTTTAATACAGAAACTCCCGTTAATAAATACCGTACACGTAAACAAAACGAAATTTATATCTTTAACGTCCTGTAATGACAAAAAAGAAATTCAGATTAACTGTTAAATTTCCGTTTTTCAGAGCCGATTTCCAACTTACTGAATATTTATACGCTTTCCTGCAGACTATTTTCTTTTATGTATGCTGTATCCATTTTGTAGTATAGTAGAAAACAGTTCTGTTCCCATTTCTATAGCCTTGTAGACCTTCCTTTTTTATAACTTAAGTCTATTCATACGACCCAAGCTCCGTGTAAAGGTTAAATTTCTACTGCATAAAAGGCCCGTCTACCTCGTATACGGGTTTATATACAATTTATCTACTTTATAACAATGTCAATTTAGAATTTGGCAATAAAACTTAACGTTGTTTGTGTCGTTGGGACTAAATTAAAATTTAGTTTTATGCCGTTTGATCCTGGTCTTCATTTCTACCTCCTTCTCTCTTTCTTCCTCCTTTCCATCTTCTTCCTCTCTTTCTTCCTCCTTTTCATCTTCCTCATCTTCTTTCTCCTTTTTATCTTCCTTCTCTTCTCTTTCCTCTTTTCCATCTTCCTCCTATTCATCTTCCTCCTCTTCTTTCTTCTTTTTATCTTCTTTCTCTTTTCTTTCTTCTTTTCCATCTTCCTCCTATTCATCTTCCTCCTCTCTTTCTTTTTCTTTTACATCTTCCGCCTCTTCTTTCTTCCTTTTATCTTCCTTCTCTTTCCTCTTTTCCATCTTCCTCCCCTTCTTTCTTCCTCCTCTTCTTTCTTCTTTTTATCTTCCTTCTCTTCTCTTTCCTCTTTTCCATCTTCCTCCTCTACATCTTCCTCTTTCATCTCCTTTTTTCTATGGTTACGCAGAGTTACGCATCATTTATCTACTAAAACAAAGTTTTATTTTTCACTTTTATAACAATCTTCATACAGTTTTATGTCGTCGAAGTATATGATAATAGCCAGGAAGAGAAAGCAACAACGAACATTAGCTAAACTGATGTTCGATGTTGCTTCTCTGTCAATAATGGCTTGGTTGAGCATGTAATTATATCCATAAAGTACTTGCTGAATCTATTTCATGTTTAATCAAGCATTTAATTATTTTACTACGTTAAACTTTGTATACATCTGGTATAGATTTAATGGAGTGATGATTTATTCAGTAACTGTTCGACTTTATTCTTTCTAATCTTGTAAATATTTGCTTCAGGTAAATGATTATAGTTAATGATGATAACTTTTACTGTTATCAGTATCATCCATCATTTTTACTGTTCGCTATCTCAACTGATATTAATGTATGATAACGTTATCTGTATTTTACGATCGGTTTTGCTAGGGATTTTGAATTATGCTGGTCAGTACAGTTCTAATGATAACATGTTTTAAATATGTTGCTTAATACAGCTGTAAATGGTAACATTTAAAAAAAAAATTATGCTCGTCAGTACAGCTTTAATGGTAACAGATTTTCGACAGCTAAACGCTAAAGAAAATGAATTTTATCTTCTTAATCGGTTTAGAAATTATGGGACATTAAAAATAATCCTTTAAAGAATGTAATTGGGCGAGACTAAGTTAATTCTATTGGAGTAAAATGCTTATTTGTGGAGGGGTTATCGACGTCTTTCTATAAACCAGGCGAAAGGTCATAAATTTTTTCGCATGGTTGATGCTGTAGCATGCAAACCATGCTCATATACTATATAAAAATCCCATTTTAGTAGTCGAATAGCTGAACCATAACGTTTCTGCCATGATAAATATAACTTTTTCGATAACAGACATTCGATATAGTGACGGTTTCCTCACTAAAACGAAATTAGCGGCGTTAATTGTATTCATTAGAAAGTTTAAAAGTATACAAGGTGAGTAAATATGATTAAAATTCGTTTAATTAGCCTATGAGAGTAGATAAAAGCTTTAATTATACTAAATTAAGTTGAGAAGTTATTAAGTAATTCTCAACAAATTTTCTATTAGTTTACATCTCAAATATTAGCTTTAGACTGGAGTATACTCGAGAAATGTTTAGAAATAAAATTAAAACTGATTTTTCAAGTCTATGCTAACAATTTTTGGAAATTTGAACCACGATTCGTTAGATAATCCTGTAGAGAGAGAGAGAGAGACACACACACACAAATATTATAATGATAAACAGCTAAAAATATAAAAAATTCTAAGATAAAATGATTAAAAAATGATGCTGAAGATGCTTAAAATTATGTCGTTTGATCCTGGTCTTCCTTTCTACTTCCTCCTCCATTTCTTCCTCTTTTCTATCTTCCTTCTCTTCTTTTCCTCCTTTCCATCTTTTTCCTGTACTTCTTCCTCCTTTACTTCTTCCCCTTTCACATCTTCCTCTTCTCTTACCCCTTTTCCAAAAAATCTTCCGCTACTTCTTTTACTTTTCCATCTTCCTCTACATCTTCCTCCTTCCATCTTCCTCTACATCTTCCTCCTTCCATCTTCCTCTACATCTTCCTCCTTCCATCTTCCTCTACTTCTTTTACTTTTCCATCTTCCTCTACATCTTCCTCCTTCCCATCTTCCTCTACTTCTTTTACTTTTCCATCTTCCTCTACATCTTCCTCCTTCTCATCTTCCTCTACTTCTTTTACTTTTCCATCTTCCTCTACATCTTCCTCCTTCCATCTTCCTCTACTTCTTTTACTTTTCCATCTTCCTCTACATCTTCCTCCTTTCCATCTTCCTCTACTTCTTTTACTTTTCCATCTTCCTCTACATCTTCCTCCTTCCCATCTTCCTCTACTTCTTTTACTTTTCCATCTTCCTCTACATCTTCCTCCTTCTCATCTTCCTCTACTTCTTTTACTTTTCCATCTTCCTCTACATCTTCCTCCTTCCATCTTCCTCTACTTCTTTTACTTTTCCATCTTCCTCTACATCTTCCTCCTTTCCATCTTCCTCTACTTCTTTTACTTTTCCATCTTCCTCTACATCTTCCTCCTTTCCATCTTCCTCTACTTCTTTTACTTTTCCATCTTCCTCTACATCTTCCTCCTTTCCATCTTCCTCTACTTCTTTTACTTTTCCATCTTCCTCTACATCTTCCTCCTTTCCATCTTCCTCTACTTCTTTTACTTTTCCATCTTCCTCTACATCTTCCTCCTTCCCATCTTCCTCTACTTCTTTTACTTTTCCATCTTCCTCTACATCTTCCTCCTTCCCATCTTCCTCTACTTCTTTTACTTTTCTATCTTCCTCTACATCTTCCTCCTTCTCATCTTCCTCTACTTCTTTTACTTTTCTATCTTCCTCTACATCTTCCTCTTTTTCATCTTCCTCTTCTTTTTCCTCCATTACTTCCTCCTTTATTTCTTCCTCTTTTCCATCTTCCTTATCTTCTTTTTTCTTTCCATCTTCTATTATCATTTAGGTTATCTTCTCAACCTTTTTCACTCGCCATTTGTGTATAACACACTCGAAATACGCTTACCACCGGTTAAGAACAGCATCCGTAGAAGATAAATAATATATAATTTAGATTTAACAGAGGTTATAAAAATCAAAGAATTTAATTGAAATGCGAATTAAAAATGACGAAAAAATTCTCGCTTGTCTTTCCTACAGAGATTTGTTAATGTCAATAAAAATTCCTTTCAACGTTTAAATATATAAAAAAAAAAACATTAACAACAAGATACACCTGTACATTAAAGAAAAAAAAAAGGAAAAACGACAAAATCGTATAAAAATTTTGCAAATTTATTCCAGCTTTTTAAGAAAGGAAATTTGTAGAATGGTAATAAAAATGGCACCTCACACATCTGAGGTTTTACTTCGTAAGAAATATTTGCAATTATAATGAGAGTATGTATATTTTCTTACTGTATTTGAAAGTATAAACCGCGTGGTATTGTTAGGTGTGGTTCACGTGAAAGGTGTCTTTATTGTTAGGAGTTTGAACTGCACTTTATGACGAAACAAAGGAAAAAGAAAAAAATATATATATATATAACTTCTGTTTCTCGTATCATATTGACATTTTGTAGCCGCTATTTTTTTTTCCTACGTCGAGAGAATAGAAGGATGAAAATTGCCACTAGCATCGAGTACAACTTCACCAGGATTTTAGGGATTTTTTTTTAAAGATTAAAAAAAAAAAAAGTTATTTTGTTGAAATGATAGGGAAAAAACGTAATGTATTTCCCGTTTTTCCCTCCCCCCAGATCTTTAACGAATTTTTAGAGGAGGGGGGAGAGAATTGCCTAATTGCCTTCTACTTAATTGGATTAAGGATTTTTCTAACGAGGGCGTACTTTATTATATCATAATTATTACAAGAAAAATCGTCACATAAACGAGAAAACTGGAGGAAGAAAAAATAATCTATAATTTTTATAAGCTTTCATTATTTTAATGCTGCTGCAACTATTTCTTTGTATAATTTTAATATTATTTGTGCAAAAAAAAACAGCGAGGAGGAGGGAGAAAAACGTGGAAAATACTAAAGCCAAACGTCCGTAGTTAATGACAATTTAATACTTCCATAATAATAATTTAAAGATAAATTATTCTGATCTTAAAGGAGTAATCTAGGAGCACGTTGACTCCTATTTGATTAGACCAACCGAACTTTATTATAACCTCAAAAGAAACTATGTTCTAGTCCACTTATCATCCTGTACATTGGTTCAATTGCTGTCAGTGGTTCGATGCGATAGGCCAAAAATATGTGCCACTTCTCTAAAAATATCCCTCTCCAAAGGATAAGTTTATGTATTTGCAGTAGACTCGTATTTTTCTATCAAATGTTCCTCTCCCCTTTGAGGACGTGTTTTTCAAATTTATAGAAGGAAACAACCAGGGGTTAACGCGTGAAAAGTTACTTTTGACAGCTATCCACCAACCCCCTATTGTAATTATGACGTTAATAAGATTCCTCATGTAAAAATTTAAGGCCTCATATTACTCAGAATGGAGCAATAAAACGAATAATTACAGTTATCGAACGTATTGGAGACTAATGATAATGATAGCAGGTCATAAGGAGTGGTTATTATCTTTTTATACGAAGGATAGGGGCCATAAAAACTCACACTAATTAATACCATATAGATTGGTACATATTAAATGTGATTATTATTATTATTACTATGGAGGGGTATAGGAAATTGAAAGACGAAGAGATTTGTTATGGTTAGAGGTGGGCTATTAGAATAAATCTAGGAAAAATTAATGAGAAGTTGTAGAATTAAATTTATGATTTAAATCAATAATACTTTAACGACATTGACAGAAATGTAATTTTAGTCTGGAGTAAAGTAAATAAAGCGGAAACTAATCATTAAAACAAATGTTGAAATCTTCATTCCTGTTTAGTTGTCGAATTTCGTGTGTGGAACGAATAAAATCGCCATTTTGTTCTATTTCCTGCTAAATTTAATGACAACCTTGAAATAGGCGGTGGTTCTAATAAATCATTCCTATTCTTTTATAATTGTAATGACGATTAGTGAACCGTCTAAGATCGTTATGGGCACGTAACCCGTTTGGGATGCGTGTGAGAAACGTCACAATGCAACAAATCATCTCTTTCTCCCTCCCCCTCCCCCCCGTCTTTCCCGTTCAACTGTCAAATGCTGCAATTTCCATCAAGGTATCGAATTATTGATGACTTAACGTACCTTTTCTTGATAAATAGTCAATGATTAAATGCCCTCTTAAAGTTAATGTAGCGTATTTATCCGCCGGATAATGGATACTCGACAATAATGGATGCCTATACCTACTAAGTACAGATTAAATATAATAATTAGAATAAAAATAAATGGTCCCACTTCCTAATTTAAAATTCTCTACTCGTTCTGCTAGTATTAATTTTTTTTTTTGTGGTCGTTTTAATTCCTTCTTTACAGCGTGGTGGAAAGATACTTTCCTTATTTTGTGTATAATCCGCAGAAATACCTCTACACTGCGATGTTCTTTTAGTAGAACAAATTGAAAGGCTTCCTAAGTTCACATACTGGACCATTATTGACTATCGGTGTGAAGAGAATGCATTAGTAACCCGTTGGTGTACCACTTCCTGTTCCAACTCGTCCCTCACGTAATCTTAACAGTTGTTAAAATGGTTAGTTTTTCTGCTTCCTTCTAAGCTTAAGGATCCATTTTCTGGAGCATAAAGAGGTTCTTTATCTTAAGAATTAGTGTCCTTATGTTAGAGGTGAGGAAGAGGATGATGCGAGAAGCTAAGATAGCGTGAGTCGATATGATATAAAGTTGCAGAGATGATACGCAGTTAACAATGCTATTCGACTTCTCACTGACGAAATACAGTATTTCTCGCTCCACAGACTAGCTGACATGCATTGCATGACAGAAAAACGACAGAGTGGAAGTAGGAAACTACGCTGGAATGACCACGATCCGCAATTGAGAGGCTGAAAGATGAAGAGGAAGAAGAAGAAGAAAAAGAAAAAAAAAAAGAACTTCTTCACTTTCTCCCGCGTGCTTCAGGTAGTGAGTGGTACAGGGGTTGCCAGCATAGGGCCTTTACGGATCATTAGACCATCGATCCTTACAGAATGAATATAAGCAAGTTGTGTCCACCAATGCTCGAGTTTTTTCGATTTTTCCCCTTCTTATTTAAGAATAAAATTTCAAAAAATTGAAAAATTATAAGAGAAATTACAAGAAAATGAATTTATCAACGTTTTAAATAGATGAATGAATGGGAGAAAGAAGGGGGAAGGAGAAGGAAACTTGAATTGCCCTCCAGTGAAATTATTCACCGCATCAGCAACACTTACGAAAAACTCCTCCTCAGCAAATCTGTCAACGGAAATTACAACGATGTCCCATCTGAATTAAACGATTATATTATAAAAATGTAAAATAAATAGAATAATTTTGTTGAATTTTCTTTATAATATGTTAATTTAAATCACGACATTAAGTCATAAACGGTTTTCTCCAAGATCGAGAAGAGGAAGAGGAAGAGATGAAGGAGGAGGAGGAGGAGGAGGAATTTCCGTCTTGAAGAGTTTAAATTTTTATACAAATTTTTAATTATTTTACTCGAATTTAGAAAAAAAATATATGGAAACAGTTTTTTTTCCTTACTATTTCCTCCTTCCTTTCTGAAGTTATTAAACTCGTTAGTTCAACTGATCACATTCGTTAAGTCTTTCAAGTATTGTTTCAACAAAAATTTCGCCAGTTTATGTGTAGAAAGATAATTGCAGTAAGGAAAAAAAAGAAGGAAGGGGGTAGTTTAATCATACACGTTTTCTCCAGACTAAATGAGAACTGTATTTACAGTTCTGTGTTTGACTCCAGACTCTCTTGATGGAGCCTTTGCCATGTATCGATTGATCCATCTCACATTTTAGCCCCCGGTGATCCTAGACCATCTGACCCTTTATTCAGTTAAAAAATAAAGAAATTTCTAATGTTTCTATATATATATTAGCTCTTAGATTATATTTATAAAGTGTAATTAAAACTTTGTTTAGTTTACTGTATTAAATATTCTATAAATTTAGTTATACTCGTCTCTTAGGAAGAGTGAATGCCAAGATGACATTCATTCATCCTTTGGGATAAAGCGTTAAAGTATTAAAATTTTAAAATAAATATAAATAATTATTATAAAAATATACTTTATACTTATCGATTTTTTTTATTCTTATATCCAGATGTTGCATTAATTTATTATTATTATTATTATTATTTTCTTCCTCCTCCTTTTCTTTTAAATTACCGTATTGGATAACACTACTTATTATCTTCATAATAAAGTAAATAAAATGAGAAATGAGGCAAAATAATTGATGATAAAATGAAATATCAACGACTAACGAACTTGTTTATTCATTAAAAAAAAATGTGAAAGTAAATAAATTATAATCGTTATTTAAGTTGAGAAAAATATAAAAATAACTAACGATAAAAGCTATTAAATGCATTTTAAATAAAATATTAACTTAATTATATGAAATAACTCTCGAATATCATATTTATCTTAACAATTTGCATGGAAAAAAATATCAATTTTTCAACATTTATCATCATTAACTTTTACTTTTCTCTCCGCATCCCTCCTCATCCTTCTGCATCTTTTCTCATCTCTCTCTCTCTTTCCTTCTCTGAAACTTTGTCGTCTTTCTCTCTTTTTTATTTTTATTTTTCTACATTTTTAAATATAAATCTGGAATTTAAATATGTTTTTTTCCTAACATCAATACAAGATAAAGATTATAAGTGAATTCTTTCATAAATTGGTCATCCGATCCGATTGTTAAGATGAAACGATTTCTTTTTTTATCTTTTTTTTTTATATACAAGAAATTCTTCGATTGTTTCGGTAGGATTATGTACAGTAAATCTCTCTGGAAATAAGTAAATTCTATTAAAAACAAATCGAATTTTATTTTAAGAATACATTTTACAATAAATATTATTCATTCAGATGCGTTAAATCCGGGTAAACGAAAGGTAATTCCAATGCAAAATGTAAATCTATTTGAACACTTATAAGTAATTAACTGCGACGTGTAAAGCGTGATAACTTTATACGTTATATCGAGAATTGATAAGTAAAACATTCTGCACCTTAAAATTTCTTTAGAAGTTAAATAAAAATTAAACTCGATACCTTTTTTTTTTTTTTTTTTCTTTTACACGTAGAAAGTTGGAAAATCGATCGAAAGGAGGGGGGTGAAAGAAGAGTAAAAAGCATTTGTCACTGGGGTTAATTTTCTATTGTCAGCATTTGGCAGTTCAATTTTGGAGTTTCCAATAGATGAACACCTTCATCTCCAAGTCAAGTGGTGAAGGCAAAAGATTTTCTATTCATCCTATATCACTTCCTCGATGTCCCCATGAAAACAGCTGCTTTTCCAATGAATACTCAAGAAGATTTGATGAGACTAAGCTGTTTATTGAATAGAGCAATTGCGTCATTCTATTCAATGCCCGATGTCTTTCGAATAACTTATCTTGTTCCCTACAAACGAATAAATTCGGTTCTAGCAATAGACGAATACTGAACAAATCAAATATAATGGAAATTACAATGGAAAATATTCCATTCTGTTAAATTATTCTTTAGTTTGACGTAAAGTTTCATCATCGTCTCTACACTAGAACATTAGATTCTCAATCTTTAACTCCTTGTATTGACTTAACACTAGCAATTCTACTCGCGTACTATCGGTTGAGAGAATTGGACGTTAAACTAGGAATTTATCTTTAAGTTTTACGTATTTAAAGATTAAAAAATGATTTTTTTTTGTTTTTTGGTTAAAAAAGTCCTTTCCAAAGTTTTATCTTTCTCAATTTTATACGAAGCGAAACAATTGGATGACCAAAACTTACTTACGATCCATTTGACAAATGTTTATACTTAAAGTGATAAGTTGGGAGCAAAACTGGTAAAGTTAGTCTCCATCCCCCTGTATCACGATTCTACGGACGTGGAGGACGTCTCGAGAGAGTGACCATCCCATCATTACTGACAGATATATCCCCAAGTCCGTTTCAGACAATTACACTTAAAGTGATAAGTTGGTTCAGTTTATTGATGCGATGCCCCACAAGAACCCGAAACAATGGACTATCTTAGTCCCGGGGCTAACTTAAAACTCGAATAAATGGACGAGAACGTAACTAAAGCGTAACTAAAATTACACGTGTGTAAAATAAATCTTAAGCAGCATTTATAACGTAGAAAGCAGCAGTAACACTTTGATGGAATGTATAGAAAACAATAGCTTTACTTTCCAAGCTACTGTATAACAGAGAAAAAGTATGGAGATTAGTCAAAAAATGGCTTCCAATATGCAAAAATTCATTAAAAATTTGGGGAGTTTTATTCTGTAAGTATGGATGTTAATGCGTGTGGGGGAGGGCAGGGTTGTATTCAATCACTTTAAAGCTTAATAACTCCTATGTCTTTTGTCGAAAATTTCTGAAATTTCGAGGGTTGATGTGTGCATTAGTGAGAAATATTTCTAGAAATTTTCATGAAAATCGGACTATTTATTCGGGAGATATGGCCCACTCTTTTAATATCTCCGAAACAATCTGAATACTTAAAGGTGACGGTAGTAATTTTCTAATTGATGAAAACAAATAAAGAATACCAGAAAAGTCTTCAGCAACAACATTTCCAACTTATTAAATATAGAAAATAGTATTAACATCGTTAGAATGTACAGAAAACAATACTTTGTATTATAGAAAACAGTAGTAACGATTTGATAGGTAGGTATAAATTATGGAAAAATATTTATAGAATATATTTTTCTCCCTTTTAATAAATGTTAAACAGATCTTTTACGGCTTCAAGCCTCCATAAAGTAAACCTATCTTAATAGCTAGTTGACAGTTAATGTATACTGGTTAATGTTTGTAGCCAAATTATAACTTTTCTTTGCTATCGTGTACTACACACGTTCAATTACTTAATGTTAGACTTGACAGTTACCGATGTCTCCAATATGTCGCCAGATGTCTTCCTGGGATCTTAATTTAATAAGTACCAGGCGCTGTATAATGTCAGCTGTTCGATTACTAAAATGTCGCGTGACACGTTCGTGTCTTTCGTGACGTATACGCCACACAAAAACCCGTCGAGTGGTGTTAAGAAGCGACGAGAGGACGAAAATATTATTGTTATTTTTTTAAAAAATATTACATAATTGTTTAAGTAAATAACTCGTAACGATTTCAATCTTCGTAACAGACTTAAAATCATGTATTTTTGGGTTAAAATTTGAAACTAAAACGGGATAAAACGATATCAGATATGAGGCCCGATTAATTATATACGAATTTCCGGTATAAACCGGAAGTTACGTAAAATCAATTCAAAAATTTTCACCCGAAAATGTTTCATAGATGACCGGCACTACTCCGCTGATATGAGGAAAAATATGATTTACAGGGGCAAGATATTTAATTTGAGATGGAAAGCATATATTTTAAATTGCAAAAAAAATTGTGACAATAAATAATTTCGTAAATATTTCACGTTTATAATATAATAAGCCATATAAATATGCCGTCGAATACATAAGAAAAATATTTTAGTATAGTTGTAAACATATTTAAGACATTGAAAAACCAACAAAGAGTGAAATACTTTTATGGCTGTATACATAGCCAACGTTCCGTGTAAGGGAGGTTGTAACATCCTCACGAGTTGCCACTTATATTTGTCCAATCAATCATATAATATTCTGGCAGGGATGCCTTGGATGTCAGCTACTGTTGTGCCTGAACAGAATTTAGTATGTGGTCACGTTGCTCGATAGTTGGGGAGATCATGTAGACAAGTCGTCCGGGCTGAATACCAATCGACTATGGCTTAAAAAACATAGTCTATATGGCACAACGTGAATAACTTTTAAAAAAATAGGCATTCGTAAGACGTTAAGGGTGTATGTACCATTTTTAATTAATACCCACGATAAATCGAAGAGAGAGAAAATGTGAGGAGTGACTATACTAAAAGTACTCTTTCAAAATTATTAATGACTTTTAACTTATTTTTCGTCAATGAAAACTAAAATATAATTACGTTTATTAATTTTAAAAAAATAATCCAGTAAAAATCAAATTAACTTTTGGTAATCAAAATCGCTCCTTCCTACGTCATTTATGAGGTTGGAAGATGAAAATAAGATGGATTTAACAGGAAAGAATTGTTTCTTTTAAACTAATTAATTAAATTTTAAAAATTTTTTATTTATTTTATTTATTTTTTATTTAAAAAAACAAAATAATAATAATCTTCGAGATTCGATTGTTGCGTGTTTAAGTGTTTCGTGATACAAATATTCTGTTTTGTGATTGATTGTTTCAACTTAAACTATACGCGATTTGATGGTCGTGTTTCTAGTAAACAAAGTTTATTTTAATTTTTTTTATTGTATTTTTTTGGGAGGAAAAAAAAGGTTTTTTATATACGTTTATCTTAAGAGAAAAAGTGAGAGAGAAAGGAAATTTAATAGCTAAGCCATTGAAACTACTCTTCCCCCTTTAAATGGCGCAGTTTAATTTAACAGTAAGAAAATGATGTGAAGAGGTTGAAAACCTTTAAAACTAACGATACTAGCTTTTAAGTTTCTTAATATTTAATTAGATTTTTTGGTATTTTTCAATATTTCTTAGGAAATTGATGGATGAGGAAATCGTGTATTAATATTTCTTGTTTATTTTATTTTAGTTTTTTTCTCTAAGCAAGGAAACATTTTAGGAATTTCTGGAGTTTTGGTTATGAAATTTTCGTTTTTCTTGTTTTTAGGGATTAGTCTTTTAATTAAAAAGTCCGAGAAAGCTTCTGTTTAAAAAAAATACAGGCTGATGAAGATGAGAAATTGGATGCGGAAGATGCTGGAATTAGAGAAGTATGTTTGAATTTGGATGGTAGAAGTGTGTGTAGGATTTGATAGGATCGACAGAAAATCCTGGATCTGAAGGATTGTGATCGAATTTAAATGGTAGAAGTATACGTAAGGTTGGATAAAGTGTAGGATTGGATAGAATCAACAGAAGATGCTGGATCTAAAGGATATCATCGAATTTAAATGGTAGAAATGTACTTAGGATTGAATAAGATCGATAGATGATGATAAAAAAGTTTATATTAGAATTTAGATGGTAGAAGTGTGCATAGAATTGAATAGGATCGATAAAAAATACTGGATCAGAAAGATTATGCTCGCATTTATTTGTAGATGTGTGCATAGAATTGAATGGAATCGATACATGCTGGATCAAAAGGATCGTGTTCGAATTTAGAATGTAAAGGTGTGCATAGAATTGGATAGGATCGATAAAAAATGCCGGATCAGAAGGATCTTGAACGAATTTGGATAGTATACTTCATGAAAGATGTGCGTAGAATTGGATAGGATCGATAGGATATGTTTGAATATAGTAAATAACAATATGTAAGATACCGGAAAAATTGAAAAATCAGTATGTAAGAAACAAGGAAAAAAGACTTTTTCAGAGTGAAATACTTTCAATCTGACATATTCAATCACCTTAAATTGATTGAGAATTCCGATGACGATAGACGAATTTGATGCTGCGGGAAAGAAATTTGCATAAAATTGTACATATCATAGATACTTCAGACATCGATACGAAAGAATTTAAAAGATTGAAAAATGTAAGGATAAAAACGTAACGTGTAAGATTGAAAAGTCAAGATGGCGACCGTTTAATCCCCGATACATTCAATCACATTAGATGGATCGAAATCTAACATGGATACAATGTGTATTAAGTAAATCAAAGATGGATGGATAAGATAAATTAATAAAGTGAAAAGAAATTCCTAGAAAAATCTAGAATTTCAGAATTTTTCTATAATTTAAAATAAGATAAATCGTTATCCATAAAGAAATAATTAACGAATTTAAGGATAATCCAAACAAAAGTTGATGCGGCTCATAAATCATCCTCTCCTCCCAAGCAGGATGGAAGCCAATAAAAAATCAATTTACATAATTATGATTAAAGTGTGTGTTTTATAAAAGGTTAACACTTGGAAAAAAATACGTGTAAATAATATTTTATTTTCCATCTTAACAGTCGGGAGTGGAGGTATTTCACACATTCCTAACATATTGAATGAGCTCCATTGAGTTTCATGCATCCACGACTTCTCTGCAATACACTTACAAAGATAAGCACACTAAGTGAGATTTTCTCACCCCTTTTTTACTTTATTCAAGGTGTAAATTGTAAGAATTTAAGTTATTCCTATGGAAATAGATAAAGTTTAATAGAGAAAATAAGATTTGAAAATAAAAATTCCCTGCTCCTTTGTAACAAGTTGGATGCTGAAGAATAAGAAAGATGTCTTTAGGCATCGACGTATTTCACGAAAGAGAAAGAAGAGAAAGAGGAGGAAGAGGAGGAGAAAAAACTTTTGTATTCTGTGACCTTTCGTCAGACCAATGTTTGTTGTTCTTGTGCCTGAGGCTTATGATCTTGGTCCATCCTATCAACGAGTGTCTTGCCTTCTATATCTTTATTCAGCCTCCAGCCGACAAGAAAAAGATAAACGCTCATCCTCCAGTCTAGAAATATTGCATGAGCTGTGTGGATGTTTAATAAGCATCCATAAAGCCACACATATTTTTTTATTCTAGCAAGATCTAGAATAAAGTTTATCACACTTTTCCGAAGTTTTCTGGTTAATTTTGAGGAGAAAAAAGATTCGAAAATAAACTAGAATTCTGGTTCTAGAATCGTTGAAGGCGAGAAGAGTTTGCTACAAAATTTTAAATTAATCAGTTAATTAGAATCCCCTTCATTAATTAGATCAGGGAATGGGATAGAACCGAAGTTTTGTAGCTTATATTTTCGGCAGGGGTCTAGAGAATAAGTATGGAAAATTTGGAGCAGATCGGTTAAGGGGTTCAGAAGTTGAGGAGGATGAAAGTGGGATAAAATCAGGGAGAGGAGATGGAGTGTTGAAGTTTCATAATAGCATATATTTTCAGCAGGGCCTAGAGAATAAATATGAAATATTTGATGCAGATCAGTAAAGGTTTTAGAGTTAAGAGGGGAAGAAATCAGCAAAGGGATGTCGAGATGAAATCAAGGAGAGGAGATGGAATGGGGTGAATTCAAGGTAGCATACATTTTCAGTAGGATTTGAAGAATAAGTATGAAAAATTTTGTACAGATCGGTGAAAGGGTTTAAAATTTAAGAGGGAGATAAAATCAGGGAGAGGAGATAGAATGACAAAGACATAGTAAAATTAAGAAAGATTTCCCATTACAATTTGCTTCCACGCTCGAATTGAAATATAAATTCGTTCATATTACGTAAACACAATCAAGAATGCAGTAATAATTTCGATTTTTGTGCAGAAAGTTTGGCAAAATTTCTCCAAACATTGATATTCCGTGGCAGTTCTTTCGCATTAAAAAATAAAATATATATATATAAGCTACACGCAAAGAAATTCTAAATTCAAAACCAAGAAAACACAGTCCTCTACTCCTTTTTTTCCTAATAGAAAATTCTTGTATTTTAACACATAAAATTAAAGAAAAAAAAAGAACAAAATGGCAGAGGAGCTGTTTTATAAAACTACAAAAATTTAGTGAAAATTAGAATTTTAAATTGTCAGCAACTTATCAAAAGAGAAGTTGTCTTGCCCATAAAAAGTAATCATCGTTATCTCGTATAATTCTAGAACAAAAGAGAATTCTAGAACAAACTTAAGTTAGACAATGCTCTTACCTCCCGATAACAAACTATTTAAAAGAGAAGAAAAATAAGAGGTTGGTAGAATTCTGATTGAAACTCGTACTCCAAGGAACTTAACAGTTAATTAGATACTTCATCGAATCTACACTTCTCTCCTCGTTAACTTTCACAGCCACGTGAATAAATCTAAATCTTTTTAAACTATAGAAAATTTCTTTTATTCACACACTCCCAAGTTAATTTCAAATCCCTTTTTCTATTTCTTAAATTCTAACTAATTTTTTTTTTAACTTCTCTTCCTCGTTAATATAACTTATTTTAAGAATTTGTGAATAAAATGATTAATTAATTATACATTTTAGACTTGATATAAATTAATTTTCTTCATTTTTAATTGTGAATATATTTATATTTATTATATAAATATAATAGAATGTCTGTTCGGATGTCTGTTCTCTATACGCTTCTATACGATCTGCACTAAATTTTTCGTATTTATTCTCTAATCCCCTGCCGAAAATAGAGGTGATAAAACCTCCTCTTCAACCCCTCTTCTTTATTTAATCCTTCTATTAACTCATCCTACCCTTCTGGTTTCATTCCTCTTTTAACTTCTAAAACCTTTCGCGATCGGCACCAAATTTTACGTACTTATTCTCTAGGCCCTGCCGAAAATGTACGCTGCTGTGAAACTCGACCTCCACCCTCTCTCTCTCTTTCTCTTAAATCATCCTCCTGATAACAGATCTTGCTGTTCCAATCCTTATTGACTTCTAAACCCTTTAATTCTATATATTATGGAGGATAATCCGTCTAAAACGGAACGTATAGAATTGTGTTTTTATTAATACAGAAAAATATGTTTAAAATGCTACAATTTACATTTAGAACCGCTTAATACAGGTTAAAAGACGTGTCACAGAGAGGAGAAAAATTGTGTAAATTCTTAATGTAGGACTTTAATTATGATTTAGAATGTAGCTGCTATTACTCTAAAAAAGTCCGTTTTATACAAGTTAATATAGGTAACAAACTAACTTCCGTTTTAGACAGGTTTTACTGTATTTACAGTAAAACCTGTCTTAAACGGACTTTTTTTTTACAGTAACGGATTTTTAAAAATGTTTTCGTCGGTGGCCGTCGTTAACAGGTTTATCTATATGTTTTGAAATCAAATTTTAACGTGTATTTATACCTTATAAGCGTATTTTATTCCTAATGCCTATAGCATAAATGGTATTATAGATGGAAATTTGTAACTTTATCATAAGTTTTGATACGGATCAGATATTAAAAATCGAATACAAGTTTGTAATATTTTTTTCTAGATATATCTAGAATATTCTAGACGTGAATTTGAGATTTAAAAAGTTATTTTAATACAGAAAGAATGTTTCTAAAGCAGAACAAGTCTGGTTAGTGTAGTGAGAGACAAGTTCAATATATGGGGTATTTGGCAAACCGTAAGAAATGGTTGGATTGGGAAAACACAAGTTAAAAAAAAAGAAACTTCTCTACAAGTTTTAAATCCTGTATCAAGAATAGTGTTCTCCTAGGGAAAAATCCCGGAAAACTTGGATGCTATTAAATGTATATATCAGGTTTAGTAGAGAGGGGGAAAAATTAGAAAGATTTAACCCTGTAAAACTTAAAAATGGCTCTTTAGAGGATGGTGTCAAATATTTTCTGCTGCGAATCTGTTCTAAGTATTGTCTTGAAGGGAATTAAACTGCTACTAAGCACTAAATGAAGGCTATACATTAAACAAACGTCTAAAAGTAACGAAGTGAAGACAGTTATCTGGCTAATCTGTCAGACTACTTTCGTTCACTTGTAGTCATCTTGTGTAGTCTGGACGTCTTTATTGATTCTCATTCTTTACTTTTATTTTTTGATTTTTCTCCTTTAAGCCCCGTATAATTGAAGGATAGGATTTTTGTTCTTCTTTTAAAAAAAATTTGAAAAAAATTTATTTTGTAGTTAAAATTTTCTTTTCTTCTTCTTTTTCGCGTCTTCCCTCCTCTTTCCCCTCTATTTCTTCCTCCTCCCCTTCCGCTTCTTCTTCCTCCTCCTCCTCGTCTTCCACTTCTTCTTCCTCCTCCTCCTCTTCCTCCTCTTCTACTTCTTCCTCCTCCTCCTCCTCTTCCGCTTCTTCTTCCTCCTCCTCTTCTTCCGCTTCTACTTCTTCCGCCTCCTCTTCCGTTTCTTCTTCCTCCTCCTCTTCCTCCTCCTCTTCTTCCTCCTCCTTCTCCTCTTTTTCTTCCGCCTCCTCTTCCTTTTCTTCTTCCTTCTTCCCCTTCTCCTTTTTCTCCTCNTCCTCTTCCTCCTCTTCTACTTCTTCCTCCTCCTCCTCCTGTTCCGCTTCTTCTTCCTCCTCCTCTTCTTCCGCTTCTTTTTCCTCCTCCTCTTCTTCCGCTTCTTCTTCTTCCTCCTCTTCTTCCGCTTCTTCTTCTTCCTCCTCCTCTTCCTCCTCTTCTACTTCTTCCGTCTCCTCTTCCGTTTCTTCTTCCTCCTCCTCTTCCGCTTCTTCTTCCTCCTCCTCCTCTTCCTCCTCTTCTACTTCTTCCGTCTCCTCTTCCGTTTCTTCTTCCTCCTCCTCTTCCGCTTCTTCTTCCTCCTCCTGTTCTTCCGCTTCTACTTCTTCCTCCTCCTCCTCTTCATCCTCATCTTCCTCCTCCTCTTCTTCCTCCTCCTCTTCTTCCTCCTCCTTCTCCTCTTTTTCTTCCGCCTCCTCTTCCTTTTCTTCTTCCTTCTTCCCCTTCTCCTTTTTCTCCTCTTATTCTCCTTTTTTTTTCTAATCCATCGATCCGGACAATTTATAAAATGTTTTCGAAAGAATGTGAAACGTTGTTTTAAAATCGAAAGAGTTTTCTGGATAAATTTTACAATGAAATTTATCCAGAAAAATCTGGTAGAATTTTCGATTTCGAACACATTTTTTACATTCTTTCAGGGATATTTCCTTTTTTTTTCTTCCTTAAAAGATTCTTACATGATTTACCTATCGGCAAAGTAGAAATTCGTGAAGCATAGAAGAAGAATGTGTAAATTTGGAATTTATTTCACATAATTAAAAAAAATTACAATTAACGTAAGAAATTGGAATTAATTAGCTAACAATTAATATACCTGGTAACACCTTTAATGTATTTTCACACACCAAAACTGCCCATTGTAAGATTGGTTCCTTGATATAAACGTTAACGTAATCAGCCTCGTTAGTGTTTTTCATAATGACTCATCTTATTAGTTATTGAACACTTCCCAACTATTTCTAATTGAAGAATGAGGAAACAGCCCTGGGCCCCCTTCTACCAATTACTTCTGCCTAATTCAGACTCGAGGGGGAATTATCACAGGAAGAAGAATAGCAAAGAGAGAAGGTCCCTCATTAGTCCATTGGGACGGTGGCGTTAATAGATGACGATAAACTTGACAAATGAGAGACAATGAAGTTTCGTAAATAAGGAGATAACGTCTCACACCAATTTAGCATTTCATTAAGTAATAAAGTTGACAACTAGTGTGCTTCATCTCACCTTTATAACTACCCTGGTTTATGAAGGTTGCGACTGTAATGACCGTGTTTGGCCGCAATCGCCTATCTAAAACATCTCTTAAAATTTAATAAAGCATCAGGAAAATCTTCAAAAAATAACTTTTTTTTTTACTTTTCCGGCTGTCAAACAACGGGAGCAAGTGTGAATAACGGTCAGAGATTGCCTTCCCTTCCAAGAATTTTACTTTTTGGGGGTTTTTCTGTATGTATGAATGTTATTGTGTGGGAGGGGGACGATTTTGTTTACCCAATTCGAAGCTTAATAACTCCTGTACCTTTTGTTAGAAATTTCTGAAATTTTGCATGAAAATTTATATGTTAGAAAATAATTTTTGTAGAAATTTTCATAAAAATTGGATCATTAGTTTGGGAGATATAGCTCCCAAACTAATGGTCACTCCTTTAATATCACCCGAACTAATCTGAAGACTTAAGATAATAGGAATTATTACGGATGTAAACAAATAAGGATTGCTGGAAAATTCCATTAACAACATTTCCATGTTTCTATAATTGAAATAGCGCAATGACGCATTTTCCACCCAAAAAAAGCAGACCTTATCGTGCCTACCCCCCTGTTAATTATGTTAAAATAATTCGGAATTTGTCGGGTGGAAATGTGACATATGGCACCATATCGGTTTAAAAATAAAATAATTATTATGCAGATTATATTACACTATATTAATTCGTAAGTAGCATTCAAATTACTATCCTGTAGTAGATTTTTCTACAAAATTATTACGGATCTAAATCAAGTGGCAATGCAATTGGAGGCTCGATTGCATGCAGATTTCCAATCCGAAATTAATATTTAATAGTTTGAAGTGAATAAAACATTACAAAGCGATGCAAAGCTACTGTCAAGAGTTGATTTAAGCCCTCTTATAGGTAGAAATTACAGCAGCCATTTTTACACGCTAGGCAGAGATAACTCATGCAAATTTAAACAGGTTAAATAATAACACGATCGTTTTTCATGGCTCCAAATTACTTCCTAGTATATAAAAAATATGTCCTAAGTAAGATTATAAAGTTTCGTATATAGATTTAACTATAGAATTTATATAAATAACGAAAAAGTCGGATGAATTCTCAACTGGAAGTGATGCTGCATTCATCCTCTATCAATTCTCTTACGTCTATTATCAAATTGTTTGTTGGAATATTCAACAATTAGTCAGTTTAAGTCCTTATTAAACATTTACTTTACTTCAATACGTCATAATAAAGGCACAAACACTTACGATTATTATTAAGTTAAAGGTAAAACTAGTGTCCATTCACACATGTTTAAGAAGGTATTACATGAATTTATCAAGAGAAAAAAATGAGTAATGTGTAGACGAAACTCTTCTCTACACTTTTATAAATTTATTTGTATAATAATAATAATAATAATATAAATAAAAAATTTTAGAAGTAGAGAGAATATAGATTATATGGTTTATTATTTATTACTTTTTTGTTACGTCTGTGACAGCTAATGTCGTATCATTATAACTTAGATGGAAATTTCAATTTTCTGTCATCCCTTTTCATTATCTGTAAAAGTAAATTTTCTTGGCGTATTAACAAAGTAAAGATAGAAAAAATCTCTTGGACAATATATAAATTTTCCTTGATAAAAAAGATGAGGAGGAGCAAGAGGAGGAGGAGGAGGAAGAGGAGGAAAAAGAGGAGAGGGATTTTCGACTTCAATATAATTGATCAAAAAAAGGAGTGTGTTTTATAATTCTTTGAAGTGGTAAGAGTGAAAGGTGTAGAGGTGATTCTGCATTTTTTTTTCTTGCTTTGAAGCTGTATTAATTTGTAAAGTTTTGAAGTGAGAGATGACGTAAAAGGAACCGATAGAAGAAGCGTTATATATTAACTTCGTCTGTAGCTGATCTTTATTTAATTACGTAAAAATGAAATTTCTGCTTGTATTAACACTTAATTTCATATATAATTATGAATATAACATATTTAAAATCATAAAAGTTTAGTTTATTCAGTATGAAGCTCAGCATTAAACTTTTACACTTACATAGAAACTTGTTTAAATTTTATTACAGTTATATAATTATAACTAAATAAATACTTTAGGAACAGTTTTTTTTAGTTAATTTTGATCCTGTTGATGTTATTTAAGCAACTCTCCTCCTCTTTATAGCTTGACGTGGCTTATAAGAGCAAAGACTAGGTATACAATGTCTTGTCTCTACCCTCTTTAAACTGTACACGTGATTAACGAAAAGGCCAGTTAGAACCTTCAAAACTATTGAAAAATTATTATATTTTTAAAAAAAAATTCACGAGAATTGATGCGTTGAAGCTGCGAATCACGTTACCTCAGTTATCATAAATCTAAGTAAGAAGATCATTTTGCTTTAGGATAAGAAGGATACACGAAAGATCAGTAACGATAAATCTCTTGTAAAAATCATTATATAACATCGGAAAGAACAACAATTTTTCAATTTACAAATCAGTATAAACGGAAGAGCAATTTATGGATGTAAAAATGGCTTCAATTTTACACCTAGAAAAATTCAATTCGTTTCGACTAAATCAAAGATTTAAAGAGGAAAAATATTTAAATTTACTAAAATATATATCATTCGTAAAATGGCATCAAATGCAATATGCAATGTAAAATAATGACTTATCCAATAACCCATATGTAGATAGAGGAAGAGAGAAAAGAGAAAAGAAAAAAAAAAGGAAGAGAAAGTAACGTGTTTCTGCGGATCACTTTCGATACTATTTTCAGGTATTATAACAGAGCATATTACATAGATCTGGCAGGTCAATGTTTGCTTTGATTGATGTCTGTTCAGTTGGGTCGAATGTCAAATAGGAATCTGAATGTCATTTGTGATTCCTTATGGTTAAAAATAAATGGAGATCGCTCTTCTTCATCTTTCTGCATCCTAAGGGATTGTTGCAGTCAAGATATATAAGATACTGTATGCTAAATCGTATGGTTAAGTTTGACTTTTTACTAAAATCTTCGATCGTTTCTACTGTTTTCTATACTTCCCCCGTCTTAAGGTTTACATATATTATAAATATAGAATTGATATTGAAAAATACACCTTGTGATGCAAGGAGATGTCTTTTTTCCTTTCGATATAAATGCATTAAAAATTTCCCTACAATCAAATTTTTATTCAATTTTTTTACGTTGAATTTATATGAAAATTGTTAGTAAATTTACTGTAGAAAAGTTAATAAAGGAAAGGGATCGAATCTTGTATATAAGACAATAGAAATCTTAAATTGTCACATTGTTACGTGGAATTAGTTTAAATTGAATTTAAATGCTAACTTAAACAGATTAAGTTAAATGAGTAAATTTATTCCTTTTTTTATTATTGTTATTATCATTGTATAAACTGTTTTGGTTGCATGTTTATATTCAGTAAATCCATTTATCGAATTGAAGTTTCAGCAGTTTAGAATTATTTAAATAAAGGGGGAGGAAAGTAGTAGTAAATTTAGAAGGAAAAATTGTGCAAAAATTCTTTAGCAAGATTATTTTATTTTATTTTTTTATAACAACACCATCATCTTTGACACGAGACAAAGGACTAGATGATGTTCATAACGCATACCGTGTAAGATCTAGTGGATAATATTATCGATTGGTGTATTCTCAATTCACTCAGACGATTAATTTGACAAAAGACATCGTCTATTCAAAATGCTTTGCAATTTCGTCCCAACAAGCCAGTCATAAATCAAATGATGGCACGAAAAACAATGGAGCAACTTTCTATGGAATTTTTGAGAGCATTTTATGAACGTTAAATAATTTTTCTTGCAGGCAATTTTAGTAGTGTTTGTTCTAGAAGACGAAGAAGAAGAAGAAGAAGAAGAGGGGAGGAGAGGAGAGGAAAAAAAAAATATATTTTAAGAATTCTTGTAAAGAATTTTCTCCGAAAGTTAAATTACTAAAAGAGTATATCAAATTTTGAAACTTTTGCTAACAATAATTATGAGAGAATCTCGTGTAATTTACAGTTGACCTTACGTAATGAGGTCATCTTTACTCTTTAAAAGACAAAATCTTTGAACACTTAAGTTTAATGAAATTGTTCTTTGTTGCACTCCTAAATATGGCTTTACTCCAAAGTCATATCTGATTATGGGAGGAGAATACTTTCAAGTTGAAGCCATACAAAGAATTATTGATATACACCCGATCCCAAGTAGTAATTTTTTTCCAAAAAAAATTAGTAAATTTATACGGATCCAACAGTTATTTTTTGAAAGTTTTATCTTGGTTTGTTAATTACTTACGCTATAAAGTTTAATTTAATCGTAAATATCTTCTCAATCTTGGGATGAAAGAAGAGCACAATTTTTCATCCCGTTTTTATGATGAAGAGAAGGAGAGAGAGAGAGAGTGCGAGAGACTTGTAATATAAGCAGTGAACTAAGTTAAGTTTAAATATCACTTCTTATAGATTCCTTCCTAGGGTATTAATGAATATAATGAGAATCTTCTATTAGCAACACAGACTTGTTTACAGAAGTGACAAGCAAATCCCAAAAGAACGATAGCTAGAAGGTCATTTGCAGAAAAATCTGGTAATGAGCTTATTTCATGCAAATGTTCCTTCATTAGTGAACTCAGGCCACAGAGTCAATTATACACAGAGGAATAATTATAGCAATGATTGGACAGAGATTTCTTCTTCATCTTCTGTGTTGCTTCCACGCTATTCGGATGCCACACCTTAATACAAGGAACCGATTTTAACAAGAGTTGCTTAAGAGCCGATTGGTGTAAAGATTGAGGAGAAGTTGGTTTAAAAATTAAGCAAAAATCTGTGAAAAAATTGAGTAAAAATTGGGCAAAAGTTTGTGTAAAGATTGATCAAAAATTGGTGTAAATATTGAGCAAAAAATAGGCGTAAATTTCGAGCAAAAATTGGTGGAAAACTTGGGCAAAAGTTTGTGTAAAAATTGAGCAAAAGTAGGTGTAGAGATCGAATAAAAGTTGTCGTAAAAATTGGGTAAAAATTGGGGTAAAGATCGTTCAAAATTTGGGGTAAATATTGAGCGAAGATTGGTGTGAAGATTGAGACAAAGTTGGTGTAAGGAAAGTCATCACAGGTCAGGAATTTGCACAAAATTCTAAATATATATCTGCGATAGAATATGTCTTTTGTCATTAGCAGGGAGAAAAAAACTGTTTGCTAAAGTTAATGAAGAGAAAGAATAAAAAGGAAGCCCTAAGCGTTATTCTCTTCCGGGTTGATTAAAAATTAATATCAAGTTGGAATTAAATTCTATTAATTTCTCTCCCGCTGCATTGCCTTCATTTAAATAAACTATTTTTCCGTAAAAAGTCAAAGAATAAATTAGCAAAGAAACAAAATTAAGAAAGAAAAAAATCAAGCTGGAAATATGAATTTCAGCACATTTATATTTTAACAAAATGAGAATTAAAGATACGAAAGACTAATTTTTGGTAAGGGGGGAGTAGATGAAATTTTTGCCTCTTCCTTACTTCTGACGTCAGTAAATTGACGAAAAAAAAATATTGTTTTAATTTGCCTCTCCTTATTAACGATTTCGTTTCGTAGGAAAAATAAAGGAGAAATTCGCATTAAAGTGCATATTTCTGCATCGATTTAAGCAAAGCAACAACCCGTAACAGAAACAATTCGATTGTTATAGCATAAAGACTTCAATTGTAATTTAAGGAGATCATAATCGATTCGGATAGAAAATGATGGAAGTAGGAAACTTTACCAATAAAACTATTTAAGGAGAAAATTCCGATCGATAAATTTATATGGAGAGAGAGAGAGAGAGATAGAAAAAAAAACGGGCTTACAGACGGGAAGGTATGGGGGGAAACAGCATTTACAACTCTGAAAACCAATTAATGTAGCATAAAATATCGTAGGAATTTGTAAACTTCTTGTAAAACAAGATTGTAAATGAGAGGAGAGTAAAAAGATTACCCTCCTTTATGGATATCCCGGATGGGTGTAAGTTCAAAGAGACAACGATCCAGGTTCTCTGCAGATAAACAATGATTTATAACAAACTGAACCTAATAGTGACGTTTACAGCTTGTTTTACAATCTCGGATTCTGTAGATTCTTCTTGCAATTACGACACTGCGGAATTTCAGTCAAGAAACTGCTCCTTATACCACATCACTTATTTCACTCCACACCGACGTCCGAGACACATTGTCCTGGTTATTTTATCGACAGATTTTACTGACAGATATTCAAGAACGTCACGAACAGACGGTCAATAATTCGTTGGAAATTTCCTTCTTGTAAGAAACATTGCCTCACTAAAACTAAATCCATTCCCGTTATTTTCCCCATTTTTTCCCTTTATGAAAAAAATGGAAATAAAAGGAAAAAATTTCCAGTTTTTTCCTCCATTTCTTCCTTTACGAGGAATAACCGGGAATTTTCCCTTTTATTTCCCCTTTTTCATGAAGGGAAAAATAAGGAAAATAACGGGGAATTTTCCCTCTATCTTTCCACAAAGGGGAAAATAAAGGGAAATAACCAGGATTTTCCTCTCTATTTTTCCATAAAGGGAAAAGTGAAGAGAAAACCGAAAAAATTTCCCTTTTATCTTTCCATAAAGAGAAAATGAGGGAAATAACAGGGAATTTTCTCTCTATCTTTCCACGAAAGGAGAATGAAGGGAAATAACCAGGGATTTTTTCCTTTTATATTTTCATAAAGGGAAAATGAGGGAAATAATCGGGAATTTTTTTGCCTTTACAGAAAAATTACGGAAATAAATCTTACAAAAATTAAAATGGGGGTGCCGCAGTACATATTAATTTAACAGTTACCAGCTACCGTGGGAGTATCGAGAGCTTGATATTCCAAACAAGTCAACAATAACTGTTGGGGACAGATGATAAATATGACAGATGATGGCGTAGCGACCCTAGTCATCTCGCTCTCTCCTATGATTACAATGGAAACAAAACTACAAGTTTGGGTGTGTCGGGAAAAAACTCGCCCCCCCTAGGGACAATGACACCTCATTAGTATCCTCTACGTGTTCCACGGAGGGTTAATAATGCGTGATGTTGGATATCTCTGTTTCCCAGGCACGTAACAAACAGATAGAGAAAACTTTACGACCGGTCTGATAAATGTGACGTCAGAAAACGGCCCCTCAAGAAGCGTCCCCGCTTTGATATATTTTCACCTGGTCTTGTTTGTATCGCCGAAATAAATTGGTGTGTAACGCGAAGACTTGAAAGAATATAAAATTTATTTTTATTCCCTCTCCCACACATCTTTTCTAGAAATTACGTTATTAATCACATTTTATTTTAATAATAATAATAATAATGCTTAAAAAATAAGAATAAAACATCCATTAGACAATAAAGAAAAAATCCCGGTATGCGCCTTCTCCATTATTGTTACTTTTACTTTAATTATTTAGTCTTTAACAATAGTGAATTAAAAAAAAACACAATTAATTTAGAAAATACTGACGTTTGCTAGTAATAATTTACGTGGCGGCTATCCAGGATTTTTTTTATTTTTATTTTATTTTTTTAATTTTTTTCCCTTCTTTAGAAGATTTCAGACTTAATATTCCCGCTGTCTTACCCTCTGGCTACCGATAGCTCAGTTCGTGTGGAAAATTGAAAACCGATGAAATTTTAATTTATATCTAAGTTGGAAGATAAAAAAAATAATTTAATCGATGAGAATTCTTACTTTTGACTTCTTTAATTTATTAACTTTTCTATTTTTCTATAAATATTTTCCCTTCTCTCCTCTTCTCCAGGAGTTGATGCTATGGAATTAATTGATTTCTTATATTTATTAATTAATAAAATACAATAAAATTACGAAAAAAAATGTAAGAAATTTAAATGAATTAAACCTCAAATTATAAACCAATCACATTTAAATATTTTTAATTAAATAAATTTCATTGGATATCTCGTCTACGGTTCGAAAAATATAAGAAATTTGAAAGAATTATACAGGAAAATAACCAATTACATTTAAAGTTTTTTTTAAATTGCTTATATTTCATTGGATATTTTAGCAGTTAAAAAAATTTTTTATCACTAATTTTTCTTTATCTAATCGGCAGTTAAAAGTTAACTTTCTCCTCTTATCGTGCAGTTTCATTTACATTATCGTCGTTAACGGTTTTATTTGTTATTAAATATCGTTACTTAAAAGACGTTATAGCTACATTAAAGTCATTAAATATTATTTTTACATCTGATGTTTTATTATTTTATCAGTAATTAATAGATTTATTATGGTCTAGATAAACATTTTTAATAATTAAAATTACTTTCATGACGTTTTTACTTTAATTTCTAATGAAAAATATAAATATTTCTATTTTTTTAAATTTATTACACGTCTGTTTATGTTTTCTATTTTATTCTTCGATATTCATTAAAATTCCATTAAAGTTGTTTATTCCAATTTGAATTTTTTGACGTTACGTCATTTATGTAATAAAAAAAGCGTGTCTTAAAATTTTAAAAAATCAGTTCTGTTACATATCATTGTTACGTCAGTTCAGTAAATTTCGTTAAAATGCAATTTTTTATTGTTACGTAACTGACATTTTAATAAAATAATCAGTTACGTAACAATATAACATTTTAAAATAAAAATCTGTTTGTAACATTCGTTTAATATCATTGTTACGTCATTTTATTCAATTTCATTAAGATTAAATTTTTCTATTGTTACGTCATTTTAGTCAGTTTCATTTTATTTTTCTATTGTTACGTCATTTTGTCAATTTCATTAAGATTAAATTTTTCTGTTGTTACGTCATTTTAGTCAATTTCATTTAAATTAAATTTTTCTATTGTTACGTCATTTTAGTCAGTTTCATTTTATTTTTCTATTGTTACGTCATTTTAGTCAATTTCATTAAGATTAAATTTTTCTATTGTTACGTCATTTTAGTCAATTTCATTTAAATTAAATTCTTCTATTGTTACATCATTTTAGTCAGTTTTATTTTACTTTTCAATTGTTACGTCATTTTAGTCAGTTTCATTCTATTTTTCTATTGTTACGTCATTTTGTCAATTTCATTCAAATTAAATTTTTCTATTGTTACGTCATTTTGTCAATTTCATTAAGATTAAATTTTTCTATTGTTACGTCATTTTAGACAATTCCATAAAAATTCATATTTTTTTTACTGTTACGTAACTGATTGTTTTGCAAAAGTCAATTACGTAACAATTAAAAACATTTGCATTTTATGTGAAATTGACTAAACTGACGTAACAATGATATAATAACGTATACGAATTCAATTTCATTTAATAACGAATGACTTAATAATGAAATTGACGTAATAATGTAGCATTGAGAAATTGACAAATGAAATTGATACAGATTAAATTGTATTGAATTTAAATTGACATATTTTAAATTCATTTAATTAAATTTCAATAAAAGCTACACGAAAATTAAATTTAATAAAATTATGAGATTGTTAAATTATAAACTTTACTCAAATTTTCATTAACATAGGCGAACAGAAACTAAAATCACCTTTCAATTGTAATTTATGTAGAAGCTCCATGTGAAATATTTACGTGTGAATTGGCTTTATATCGAATGAAAAAATTACCTATTTTATATTTACACAAATTGAATTTTAATTTTAAAATTGTTTATTTTGACATCGTCATACAATATTAATCATTTTTTTGTTTAAATTAAGAAAAATCGCATAACTCCGGTTTTGGTCGGAAGTTCGTATATATTTAATAGGGAACTCTGGTCCCTTTCCATATCTGGTGAGGATTTTAGTAATGTTCTGCTACTATACGTCAATACTTTTCCTGATAACAGTCGAGTCGTGCTGGCCATTTATACTCGATAAAATTTTGAATTGAAATCACGTGACTTCCGGTTCAGGTCTGAAGTTTGTGTACAGTTAATCGAAGAATCCAGCCCCTAATCTTTCCATAACTGGTCTGGATTTTAGCAGCGTTTTGCCCCTGTACATCATACTTCTCTTGATAACAATCGAGTCATTTCTCCAGAAAATTTTCAATTGAAATCACGTGACTTCCGGTCAATACCCGAAATTCGTATATAGCTATTCCGGGACTTTGGTCTCTAATCTTTCCATATCTGGTCTGGATTTTAGCAGTATTTTGCCCCAGTACGTCATACTTTTCCTGATAACAATCGAGTCATTTCTCCAGAAAATTTTCAATTGAAATCACGGGACTTCCGGTCAATCCCTAAAGTTCGTATATAGCTATTCCGGGACTTTGGTCTCTAATCTTTCCATATCTGGTCTGGATTTTAGCAGTATTTTGCCCCTGTACGTCACACTTTTCCTGATAACAATCGAGTCATTTCTCCAGAAGATTTTCAATTGAAATTACGTGACTTCCGGTCCACTTCAGAAGTATATAAAAAAGGCGAATAGGACTTTAATTTTTTACTCTTTCCATATCTGGTCTCGATTTTTATTTACCTTACTTTATTCCCGAGATTAAAAAAAGAACAAAGAGACAGACAGATGAAAGACAGAAAATAACGTATAGGTTCTTGAAAATTTAATAAATTACGCCCGAAAAAATTAGGAAACATCAAAAATAAACTTAAATTGAAAAATAACATTTAAGATTACATTTAGGAAAATTCTTAATTTATTTACGAAATTTCTATTTAAAACCTCGTTTTTAACGAAATTTTTAAGACCCTCGATTTAATGAAATTTCGCGAGGAAAATTACATTTTAATGAAAATATCTTCGCCTGAATTTCAATTGAAATTGATATTTAAAAGAAAATTTCCATTCGAATCGACGATTTAAATTTCATTTAACTAAAAGTCAAACTTTCGAATTTTGTTTTAATGAAAATTAAATTTAAAAACATTCACGAATCGAATTGACATTAAAAATTACATTTTAATACAATCGAAATTTTCCAAAGATTTTCTTTAATTTTCTTTTTTTTTTTAAAAAAAAATAATAAAATAAAATAAATTATTAATTTCATTTTTTTTTTCTATAAGCAATTATTTTCCTTTTTATATAACATATTTAATTTTTAATTAAACAGAAATTATAAGTAATTTTTTTTAACTTTATTTAAATTTTAAATTCTCTAATATTTTATTTTATTTTATTTTTTTTTATATGAAGAGAAATTAATTTAATTCCATTTTTAAGCGAAGAAAAACGCTAAAACGGGAGATAAATCGTACCTTATTACTTAAATTTCGATTAATTTTGATGCTGTATAAAGGAGAAAAAATTAGATATTTTGCCTTATATTAAGGTAATTTCTTATTTTAACCGGAGAAAAACGCTTAAACGGGGTATAAATCTAACCTTATTACTTATATTTCGATTGATTTTGATGCTGTATAAAGGGGGAAAAATTAGATATTTTGCCTTATATTAAGGTAATTTCTTACTTTAAGCGGAGAAAACGCTAAAACGGGGTATAAATCTAACCTTATTACTTATATTTCGATTGATTTTGATGCTGTATAAAGGGGGAAAAAATTAAATATTTTGCCTTATATTAAGGTAATTTCTTACTTTAAGAGGAGAAAAACGTTAAAGCGGGGTATAAATCGTTAATATTCGACTCGATTACTTATGCTTGTATTGATTTAATCCACATTTTTATGCGATATAGAGGGGAAAATAAATATTTAGCGTTACATTAAGGTAATGCATAAATACCATTTGTTTGTTTGCGGTGCATCTTTATCTCCGGATACTAGTCTCATCTAATATCCCTCTAGGGATGGAGAAACCATTAGATGAGACGTCATCTACAGTAACTTCCTTTACGATACTGTCGTCTATATGCTATAGAGTGTTTGTAAACACAGCACTGATACTCGAACATTTGCTTTAGTTTAATCATTGTACACGATATAATAAAACCTTGTGTTTTATTCAGCTCACTTACTAAACAAAGTCAAATTACTTAATCATTATAAGACTCGGAGCAACCAATTTTCAATTGATAACAATAATTAAAGTCGTTAGATAAGCCATTAGGTTCATTACTTTTCTCGTCTAAATATTGGTCACGACAAAGGTAATTCTTAAATATTAAATATAATTTAATCTAATTATTATTAAATTTAATAATAAGAATTATTCAGCTTTTTCTTTTTCCTTATTTAAAATGAAGTTTTAAGGAGTTTGTCTGTCCGTAACGCTTAGTAGTAGTAGTAGTAGTAGTATATATACATATATATTTATTCTTAAGAGCATCTCTTGGAATTTTCTGTATTACATCTGCGTGCTTCTTGATTCATTGATGTAAACTTGGTAAAAATTTATGTTTAAACATTCTTGAGTACGCGTACTTAATGCAAATGCTTTCAGAGATTTCAAATTAGAATTGCATGCCTTGAAAACCAATAATACGAATCATGAGTCACAGTAGACATGAGAGACATTAATTTGATTAATTAATGGTTGTATTCTTTATCAAAACTAATGAATCACTTCAAAATCTCCACCTAATTGATTACGTTTCAGAATCCGGAAATGACGACGTTTCCTACGTCAATTGGGGGAAGCATTGTGACGTGACAGGAGACTTGACAATTTGTATACGAATATATACACTTTTTAATACGTAAATTTAATTAATTATTTAAAAAGTATATTTATATATATAGAGAGAGAAAGGGAAAGAGAGCAGTTAAAATTAATCTAGAACATTTAGACATGCAACAAACACATTTTCTAGAAGTTTAAAGAGCAACTAGACACTGTATAATGTGAATAATAATTGTTTCTAATGTATTGATTATGCAGCGTGTACACTTTATACCTATTTTAGGTTTCAGATAAGGTATTAATGATGTCTCATTATTTATTTAAGGAACTGCACAAACAAATGAAACAAACACAGGACGAGTGAATGGATACAGTTATCTACAGACATTACTATCGAATGATACGAAATAAAAAATCGTTATGGCCATTTACATACATTAAAGAGCACGAAAAATCTAAAAAAAAAAAACTACACAAAAAATAATCTTAATTTTATTCTTTATTCCTGTTTATTTTTATTTTATTTTCAAAAATTCGCTATATTCCATGGATAAAACAATCTTAATCTTGATCGAAAATAGCACAATTGCTGCTCTTTTCTATCCCAGAAAACAGCTCTTTTCCGACACATTCTGGGGATATTGTGGGGAAATTGGGAAGAAATTTCCCTGGAGGTCGATCTCGGAAAGTCCTCAGAAGATTAAAGTTGGGACAGTGTTACATGTGACATCCCTCTAATCTTTTCCACCTGCACCTCCGGAGAAACCATTCTTTTACGTAACCTACCCTAGTGATATAGGTTATATCAGCGTATATAAGGGCTCAAGAGACTAGCAAAATGACGACTCGTAACATCTCGTTGAGATTCAATCCAATTCCTCCAGTCCAATTTTTTCCCCCTCCTCCTCATCCTCGTACCGGATAACATAGAAAAAAAATATAGGAGAAATGGAAAAATACTATTGGCTGTGATAAAAAATATGTATCGATTTTGATCTATATTAAAATTTAGACTTTAATAAGTGAAGGAAATTGTAGAGGAACATTATTTGGAGGAGCACATGTGGAAGAGGAGGAGGAGGAGGAGGAAGATGATGAAGAGGAAATTTATGATGCATTCTCCATCCATTGAATAAAAAAATATTTAGTAAACGTCTAATCATTTCTAAGTAATTACTACTCTTATTTTTCTACTGAAAAATCCCCAAAACGAAATTACCAATTATAATTTAATTTTTAAATAATTTCCATTTATTTATTTTTTTTCCTCCTCTCAAAATATCGCCTCTGACTAATTACAATAATATTTTATTTAATTAGCTGCACATGATTAAAATTTACGAATTAATTCTCATAAATTATGCAGAAAAAACTCTATTAAATTGCATACAAAAATTCTTATTCGCTTATAAAAATCTATTTTAAAAAAATAATAATAATAAAAATAAATAAGATATTTTAATTTTTATAATTAAAGTTATTCCAGGGTAGTCGCAATCACGTGACTAAATCATAGCGGTTACGTGACGACTTGGTGACTCACGCAATGACAGAGTGAGTGTATAACATCTCCGTATTATTTACATATTTTGTGCAGGAAGGACCGTTTCATTTACTTGTACTCGTGTAAATGGAAACTACACGATAGCATTGTACATGTTTCAAATTAATTTATTTCCTTCTAATGTTATAAATTAAAGCCATCAAGTAGTTTTAAAAAATACTTTTTAAACTCNAATTATAAAAATCTTATAAGTTCTAATCAATTTTTATATCACTTTTTTTAATATGTATATATATATATATACGCTGTCGTGGTTTTTAATTATTTATTGAATTAATAATTGAAATTTATTCAGTATGTTGCATGTGATTATGTGGGTACCCATATTGAGATTAGTGAGCACGGTCATGCACTTTTCTTTAAAGTTATTTTTATAAAGAAACATTCTTAAATTTTTCTAAATTTAGCTTCGTAAACTATTTATAAATTACAGGTAAAACCGTAGAGAGGATGTTGCTGGAGTAGAAGATGCTAGAGATGAGGATGCTGGAGAAGATAAAATAAAATGCATTAAAAACTTAAATTTTCCTTTTCCGAGTTAACTAAGAATTATCTTATATAATTTTATTAAAATATTTGTTTAAATTAATGCATCTTGTTTAAGTATAATCTGACTTTTGTACAGACTTTGGTGTTTATCTACTGAACTGTTTGTGTTGGACATCATTTGATGTATACACAATGCTTGGAGAGTTAACCAATCTTGTCATTATACGATAATTAAATGAATGTCAAACAACCAATTTCTACCGGATATTTGTGTACATCAATTGTTAACATTCCTTTCTGATTATCTAAATTTAAATAAATATATATAAATATACCATGAAAAGAAAAATAAGAATACAAACTTCCAAAGTATATTATTTAAAGATCTAAACAAGGTCGTACGTTCGATGGATAAACGTAAAATAATTTTATTCTAGAATAAATTATTATCTTATTTTGCATATATAAAAGGAAATTATTCAAGCAGGCTATAAATTACTTTATGCTTGAAATCCTTAAAGCAAACTGTCATATGACCTCTAACCTTGTTCATTAAAGTCATATCTTTACTTTGTCAATCTAACTTAATGAAAGAGTAAGTTTCTAAACTGATGTAGAAAGTTTTAAAAGTTACGAATTTAATTATAATCAAAGAAAATTTGTGATATATTTTAAATATATTTAAACTATCGGAATATTCACGTGATTATAATTACGTGTTAAAATTCGAAATACGTGGTCTTATAGTTTAAAATTAACGCCAAGATTCTTCAAGCAAATTCATGCTTGGTATCATCTAAAATAAGAGGAGATGCAAATGAAATTTTAGGCGAGAAAGAAAATCAAAGAATAAAAGAAGATTCAAGAAACTCTCGGAATACAAATAGGAGATTAGCAATAGGAAAGTTAATAGATACCAAAGACTCCTTTCTTAAGCTAAGAGAAAAAGGGGAAAAAAAACTTTTCTTTATTCTATAAGATGACTTGAACACTCACTCTTCAAAAACCTTTTCAATTAATTTAATAGAATACTGATCCCTGAATCAGATTTTTACTGTTAATAAAACTTTATGAGAATTTAGAAAATTAAAAACAAAAAAAAAAAAAAATAGAAGAAAACAGCAACATCACTTACATAAATTCCTCTTATAAACAACGAATTTAATTTATTTACTAATTTTTTTTTCTTATATAAAAATTTCTTTTTTTTTACCTTAAATTTTAAAAAAATTTTATAAGAAAATATCTAAAAGATTTTTTATTACAAATTAAAACATTATAATAAGTTAGAAAATTAGAGAAAATAGCAGCATCATTTAAAGAAATTTCTCTTATGTATAACGAAATTAATTAATTTTATTTACTAATTTTTGTTTCCTTTTAAAAATATTGTTTTTGGTCTCAATTTTTATATTTTTTTATGAAAAAAATATAAATAAGATTTTTTATTATTATTATAATTATGAGAATTTAGAATATTATAAGTATAGCTACATCACTTAGTCGGATGCTGGAAGAAAAGATGCTGGAGATGAGGATGCTGGAGAAGGTAGATAAATGTATTAAAAACTTAAATTTCCCTTCTTCCTCTTACGTAAAACAACTTTAATTAATTTTATTTACTAATTTTTACCTTTATAAAAATTGTTTTTGACCCTAAATTTTTAATTTTTTACGTAAAAAATATTGTTAAAATTTTTACTCTTAAAATTTTTATGAGAATTTTAAAACTTAAAACTACAGCAGCAGCAGCAGCATCATTTAGATAAACTTTTCCCTCTAAATAGCGAGTTTAATTATTTTATTTACTAATTTTTCTCCCTTATATAAATTGTTTTTGATCTTAAATTTTTAAATATTTTTTTTTATTAACAAAATATTGATTTATGCATTTTTTCCCCTCGACTTTCCTTTCAGAATCTAAATTATAATTGCCATAGAAGGTTGACTGTCGATCAATAACAGCTATTCTGAGCGCTGCAGTTGCTTTGAAATAGGCTACAATTAATGATACTTCAGCTAACATATTTTTGTATGATTAAAGATGTTTTATGAATGATCGAAAAATATATATTAAAATAAATATTTATAAATAAAAGAATTAAAACGAGAGAAAGAGAGAGAGAGAGAAGTCACTAAAATCCACCAATTATATAATTAACACCTCTCTTTAATTCTATCATTCGAGCTCTCATAATAGGAAAAAAAAGTATTTTCCTGGCTTTTTTTTTCTCCAAGTAAAAAGAAAAAACATAATAAAATGAGAATAAATCTGTAAAATCTTATTAAACTTTTTTTTTAAAAAAAATGGACTGATTTGAATATCATAATGACAAAATTCATAATTGAATGCGAAAGAATGGGAGTGCTGTTACGAGGGAAAAAAATATAGGGAAAAAATCTGAAAAATTTCTCGAGTTAAAAGAAAATTACAATGAAAAATGTAGGGAAAAAAATTATATTTATAGAGATATCTACAACAAAAGAGAGTCTCCGGAGATAGAAATGAAATAATAAAGTAATTTCAAATATTGGTAGTGGAGAAAGAAAAATTGGATGCTGTTTCCATCAAAGATACAGTTTGAACTGTTTGTGGTTAAATGTTTCAAAATTCAAAAGACATATCATTTATTTATACAAAATGATTTTCTTTTCTCTTCCTTCTCCCAAGAAAAAAGTAAAAAAAAAAAATAGTAAAAATAAAAAAAAAAATCTCTTTTTCTCTTCCGCTTTTGTTAGCTTAATCTTGACATTTATAATAACTGATTAAATTATTTATGAACGGAATATTTAAAATTTCATTTTTCCTTGATCAATTTTTAATAACTAATTACGTTTCTAATAGAATTTAAGAAATAAAACATATTAAAATAATTGATTTTTTTTAAAAATAAATTTATTAATTATTACGTGGTATAAGAGATTAACTAATAATATAACTAAAAGTTTTTTTTGTGTGTTATTTAGTACCGTTATTGTGGTAAATTCTATTAGGATATTGTAAGAGAATATTCGGTAATACTTGATATATATATTTTTTTGAATTTGATCTTATAGTATAAATTTTCGTTTAGATGGAATTGTTTTCTTTCGCTTATAAGAAGAGAATCATGCATAAAATTACGAGAGAAACTTCTTCTTTCAGGTTATCCAGGAGTAGAATTATAATATAATATCACGCATTTGACCATAGAACAAAACACGCAAACTGTTTTGCATGCAACAGATAAATTTCTTGGAGATTGTATGGTCATCAATGCATTATTACATGTTATACTTCTCTTGGGGCTATCATAGGATAATGCATGCATCTCCCCTCTCTACAAAATGGCTCTGTAATATACTTTTACACCACACGCTAACCGAAAAGAAAGTAAATTATATGAAATAATATGATGGTAATTATAAAAATCTTATAAGTTCTAATCAATTTTTATATCACTTTTTTTAATATGTATATATATATATATACGCTGTCGTGGTTTTTAATTATTTATTGAATTAATAATTGAAATTTATTCAGTATGTTGCATGTGATTATGTGGGTACCCATATTGAGATTAGTGAGCACGGTCATNAATTTTTATATCACTTTTTTTAATATGTATATATATATATATACGCTGTCGTGGTTTTTAATTATTTATTGAATTAATAATTGAAATTTATTCAGTATGTTGCATGTGATTATGTGGGTACCCATATTGAGATTAGTGAGCACGGTCATGCACTTTTCATCGCGTAATGTGTAGGGTATTGCCACTTACTACTGAATCCTAAATAAGCTTTTAGGAGGAGACAACAGCTAATTCACTACTACGATTATTATGATTAGATATAGTCAGGTAAACACGGTAAAATTTAAATATTTTTAGATGGGATTTATGAATAAAATGAAATTAAATCGATATATTATTAAAATAATTTTATTTATTTTGAAAAAATTTTATTCTAACTTTAATAAATAACGAATAAATGTAATAAAGAAAAACATGTTGTCTTCCCTGCATAGCAATTAAGCTATGATAGGAAGTGGCATTTACAGGGTAACTGTACTAACGTTTTAAAATTATAATTGTAAACGTAGCAATTCGTACATTGTTTAGAGATAATATAAAGTTATATACGATGTTAAATGCTAACACCACATCTATCTCACACAAAATGTTGATTTAAAAAGAAATATTAAGAGTAGTGTTTAACTTTTAAGACACGTTTGACTCGTTTACGAATATTATCGAAAGTTAACGGGATTCTATCATACCTTCAACTGTCGCAATTGGCCAATCCCAGAGCCGTATTCAACTTTACAGACACAGCACAATCACAAGTATCGATGCAAGGACTAGTTCGCTAGCATCCTTCGATAGCAACTAAACCGTCTTGCCGTAGACACAGAGCTTCTCACACTAGCAACCTTTCCGGTGCTGTGAGCTTAGCACTGCTTCTGTAGGTATCATGGGAAATATTTCGTCCACCAATGAAAATCATTTTTGCAAAAATCGATAATTGTACGCCGCGCCGGCTGTTTTATCGGCGTAGATACGCCGTTTCTCCAAATCTCACTCTTCTATTGGTTGTTGGTCACGAGAACATCGCTAACTAGTTCAGACAAGTTAGAATTCTGTCTTTTCTTCGGGAAACGAACCTCTTCTCTTCTCCAAATCTCAAGAGTCTTATTCTCTACTCTGTATCTCTGTTAAATCCCTCGAGAATTTCCCCTTTTTTTTACCCCTGTAGAATTTCGATCCCGAATTAAAATCCTCTTCTCTTGTAAATAATTTAAATTACTTCATTTAATAATTTAAATTATAAATAAATCACACAATTTAATAACTTAATAATAAAGATTTTTTTTAAACATATTTAAATAACTCCTTTAAAAAATTAAAAATAAAATCGAATTCTCTTTATAATTTATTATATTTATCTAGCAAAAGAAAAAAAAAACCTTAGCAATATTTTTAAAATTTTAATGAAAGAAGAAATGGTATTTGTCCTAAGTTAATAATTATCTATAAATTATTAATATTAAGAAAGACATAAAGAAAAATTCCCAACATCTTTTAGAAGGGATAAATAAATGATTTTTCTCTTTATCGGAAAGGTTAAAGAAAGATAAAGAGAAGTGATCGATAATTCTGTTTCTTTTAATGAAGGAAGAGATTGTTTCTTCTCTGTAACAGTTTTCTATTCCTAAATGAAAGAGTAAAAAAAAAGAAGAAAAGAAAACGGATACAAGCATCATACGTCAATCATTATATGTAAAATCATCAGATAAATTCACAGTTTACACACATCACGAGATGATTCAATAGATATATCTTATCCTGTTTCTAGTCAGTTCGCTTGATCAACGACAGGAAAGTTATTCAAACATACAAACCGGACGTCAGTTCCTCTTTCAACCGGAATTTTCTGTCTTCTGCTATCCATCCAGCATCCCATTAAGTGAGAAGAGCAGGAGCGTTAGTCAGGGTAGTGTGAATGTAACGATGATTAAAATCGCAGCCATTTGTCCAAGGAAATTAGCCTAGCTGTCCGCACTTTAATTTCGGGAAATTTAAGAACACAGCTTTAAACCAGATGAGATTTACGGTCTGTAGTGGTTGTGCGGTCGATCAAATCACCTTCGAATTGTGCTAGGGGGAAGATTAAACTACAAATTTTTTTTCTTCCTTTTAAATCTTCGATAATTTCTTTTACGCTTTGTGAAATTATATTTAAGATTTTTAAATATTTATTCTTTAATTTCTCTTCCGGGAATTGGAATCGAAAAAAAGAAAAAAAAATTCGAATATTCTTCTTCTATAAGCGATAGTATAAAGAATATTAGCGATTTTAAAATAGCTAAAGGATAAAATATTCTCTTGAATAATAACAATTTTTATAAATTATCAAATTTCATTTTCCGCTAAATTATTTTTTAATAATTTACTTTTATCGATCGATTTTTTAGTAAGAAAAAGAAGTATTTTATAAACGCGCAATTATTTATTGTGACGTCGTCAAAACTCTGGGATGCAATTTAATTTGAAAAAAAAATCTCGTGACTTCCGATCCAGACCGGAAATTCGTGTATAATTAAACGGGATATCCGGATCCTAAGCTTTCCATATCTGGTCTCGATTTTAATAGTATTCTGCCCCTGTAAATCACACTTCTCTTGATAACAACCGAGTAGTGCCGGTCGTTTATACTGGATAAAATTTTAAATTTAAATCACGTGACTTCCGGTCCAAAATCGACGTCACATTAGTGTACTATTGAATTTACAAGATGAGGAAAATAATAATAGTATTATTATTATTATTATCTTCTCGTATAACACCGTAANAAATTTTCTAATAAATTTTTAGAAAATTCGTTAAAAATTTATCTCAAATATTAATTTTTAGCAGCTTAAATTACTTTTATTATCGATTTTTTTAGGTAAATTTATCACTATTCGAGAGCCTCCCTCCCCGCTTCTCTCTTCGATTCAAATTCTATTTTCAATTCAATTTTAGTAATTAAATATAGATTTTTTCAAAGTAAACTGTACGAAAATAAATGCAAAACATATTAATGGCGTCGAATCATACACTACTAAAAATATAACTTATCGAATTGATTGTTTAATCAATAATATATATATATATATATAAAATAACGAGGTGTTTTGCCTTCTCCAATACGTGGTTTAGTGATAACAGAAGGGAGTAAAATATGATTGGGCTGCAATTTAAAGAAATTGTACACCTATAAATGCCAACTTTTCTCCATCTGTCTGTCTGTCCTTTTTTAATTTTGAGAACGATGTTAGACAGTTGAAAGTTAAAGAAAGAAATAGAAAGATAAATAAATGAAATTCGAGACCAGATATGAAAATCTTAGATGAAGGAAGCCCCGATTAATTATACGTGAACTTCCGGTGCAAACCGGAAGTTTACGTTAATTTAATTTTAAAAAATTCTCCCTGATAGGAGTTATAGAGATAACCGGTAAGACTCTACTGCTAACAGGAAAAGTATGATTTACAGGGGCTAATTTGAGATGGAGAGCATATATTTTAAATTGAATAAATAAAAATTGTGAAGATGTCACAATAAATAATCGCTCGTTTCTGTTAAATTAATACTTAAACAAATTAATTTTTTTAGTTTAAGAAATAAACAGAAAAAGTCATAATAAGATTAAGATTAATCGACAATTAAAAAATAGATATGTTTTTTTTTTACTATTTTCGATTGTAATGAAGAGACAAGGGAGTTCATTTAAAACGTCAGAGCAAGTTAAATTCCTTCTTTTATATTCACCTCGTTAATTTTATTGCATTTTACTAGATAACCAGCTCCGTCTCAATGGGGGAAGATACCAAAAGCAAACATTGAAAGTCAGACGTTTAATATCGCAAAAGTGTAATTTCTATTCTCTTTAATAATATCGTATTTCTAATGGTTTTCTGATATAGATAACTATATCCGGAAATTTTACAACATTTAGCGGATAATGACGTCACCTAATGACTTCCTTACAATGAGTTTGACATTGTCTAACAATTAATGCCTTAACTCACCTGAGTTATATACGTATATATATATAAATACTTTCAGAGAATTTTCTACAGTTTTGTAAATTGGATAAAGTTAATTAAGTTCAGAAAGGAAACTTTTGATCGATGCTAATTCGACTCTCCTGAGCGAAATTTTGGAGAGAAAACGTTTGAAATTTCTTCGTGTTTTTAAGATTCGTTCAGTCTTCTTCTTTAAATTTGTGTTTGTAATTTAATAGGGCTGTAATTTTCGAATTGTATAAAATAGTCCTGTACGTTTTCACTGTCTGTCTGCATGTCTGTCCTTCGTTAAGTCTCGAAAACTGAGTTAGATAGGTAAAAAATCGAGACCAGATATGGAAAGCTTTCTAAGATGTTGCTCTCGCGATCTATCAGTGCCACTCACCTATAAACGTCATCCACAGTGGATCGTACGTCTAACTACCAACACTGGATCGATGTATATCCCTGCGGGAACTGGAGTTTGATCGTACAGTTAACTAAGCCCTTCTGTATGATATCAGCGTGAAAAACATCCCTCGTTCAATAAAACGTCACTTTGCACATATCTTTATTGTTCAATTCAAGTGCTACATCGAATCTTTTCGAATTTTATTAATGAAATAAGTCGAGTACATTAAAATTTTTCTAATATTTTCTCTAAGTTAAGGGTCATTCTAAAAAATTCTCTCTGTTTTTTTAGAGTGTAAAAGGGGAATTTTTGTTTTTATTCCAGATAAAAATCGATTCTTTTTAAAATTAATTCTCTTTATATTTATACGCGAATTTTAATTATCGTTTGCCATTTAAAATAAATGAAAATGTGTTATCGTTACAAATCAATTTATAGTAACTTGAGTTATTAATGTCAACGCGCAGCTAACACGTAAACAGATACTGGCTGGTTGTAAAGGGACCGCAGTGATTAATTTTCGTAAATCCATTCTAATTCACGAACGTGTTGTGTGACGCCTTTCGTCACGTTAGACGAGAGTTCACGCGTGAAAATATGACTACACGGTGACTGGTGCGGATTTGATGACGTCACAAAAGCCCCAGTTGTTGTAATCAATTTTACTTTGCTCCCCCCCTGTAATTCACACTTTCTGGCATAGAGTGGAGTAGCACAGAGAAGCCGAATACACAGGGTTTATCCGTAGTGTAATTAACGAAAATGACAAAAGTAATCCAGCGTGATGTTTCTAAGCAACGAAAACAAACCATTACTTCGTCGTAAATTATTGATATAACAAGAAAACTAATTTCCTTTAAATTTTAAATTTATTCTATAAATATATTTACTTTTATCCCCGTATAATTTTAACTCCTCGATAGAATATTTACAAGTTGATTTAACGATACTTTACACACAGTAAATATATAGAAATTTTCTAATAAATTTTTAGAAAATTCGTTAAAAATTTATCTCAAATATTAATTTTTAGCAGCTTAAATTACTTTTATTATCGATTTTTTTAGGTAAATTTATCACTATTCGAGAGCCTCCCTCCCCGCTTCTCTCTTCGATTCAAATTCTATTTTCAATTCAATTTTAGTAATTAAATATAGATTTTTTCAAAGTAAACTGTACGAAAATAAATGCAAAACATATTAATGGCGTCGAATCATACACTACTAAAAATATAACTTATCGAATTGATTGTTTAATCAATAATATATATATATATATATAAAATAACGAGGTGTTTTGCCTTCTCCAATACGTGGTTTAGTGATAACAGAAGGGAGTAAAATATGATTGGGCTGCAATTTAAAGAAATTGTACACCTATAAATGCCAACTTTTCTCCATCTGTCTGTCTGTCCTTTTTTAATTTTGAGAACGATGTTAGACAGTTGAAAGTTAAAGAAAGAAATAGAAAGATAAATAAATGAAATTCGAGACCAGATATGAAAATCTTAGATGAAGGAAGCCCCGATTAATTATACGTGAACTTCCGGTGCAAACCGGAAGTTTACGTTAATTTAATTTTAAAAAATTCTCCCTGATAGGAGTTATAGAGATAACCGGTAAGACTCTACTGCTAACAGGAAAAGTATGATTTACAGGGGCTAATTTGAGATGGAGAGCATATATTTTAAATTGAATAAATAAAAATTGTGAAGATGTCACAATAAATAATCGCTCGTTTCTGTTAAATTAATACTTAAACAAATTAATTTTTTTAGTTTAAGAAATAAACAGAAAAAGTCATAATAAGATTAAGATTAATCGACAATTAAAAAATAGATATGTTTTTTTTTTACTATTTTCGATTGTAATGAAGAGACAAGGGAGTTCATTTAAAACGTCAGAGCAAGTTAAATTCCTTCTTTTATATTCACCTCGTTAATTTTATTGCATTTTACTAGATAACCAGCTCCGTCTCAATGGGGGAAGATACCAAAAGCAAACATTGAAAGTCAGACGTTTAATATCGCAAAAGTGTAATTTCTATTCTCTTTAATAATATCGTATTTCTAATGGTTTTCTGATATAGATAACTATATCCGGAAATTTTACAACATTTAGCGGATAATGACGTCACCTAATGACTTCCTTACAATGAGTTTGACATTGTCTAACAATTAATGCCTTAACTCACCTGAGTTATATACGTATATATATATAAATACTTTCAGAGAATTTTCTACAGTTTTGTAAATTGGATAAAGTTAATTAAGTTCAGAAAGGAAACTTTTGATCGATGCTAATTCGACTCTCCTGAGCGAAATTTTGGAGAGAAAACGTTTGAAATTTCTTCGTGTTTTTAAGATTCGTTCAGTCTTCTTCTTTAAATTTGTGTTTGTAATTTAATAGGGCTGTAATTTTCGAATTGTATAAAATAGTCCTGTACGTTTTCACTGTCTGTCTGTATGTCTGTCCTTCGTTAAGTCTCGAAAACTGAGTTAGATAGGTAAAAAGTCGAGACAAGATATGGAAAGCTTTCTATATCTAGTTTCAATTTTCATCTCGAACGAATTTATCGATAAACACATTAAAACTTTATAAATTTATTAAATTTCAATTGCTTAAAAGTTAAAAATGTCTTAAGCAATGTTGTGAATTAGTAAATTAAAAAAAAGTGATTTTCCTCCTCTCCACCATTTTTGTTTTTCCTGGTTAAATTTCCATTTTTAGAAGGGAAAAAGAGCGAAGAAAAGAAAGAAAAGAGCGAGAAAATGATACAAATAAATAATTTAAGAAAACATTTATTTTTTAATCATTGCCAAAAGTAGTGATAAGGATGTTTCAGTTATGTTAAAGCGCAATATCCTAACAGGACAGAGCTATTAAAGTTATTTTAGGAAATAGAGAAAGGCAGAGCAATTAGCTAGCGACGTTCCACTTAAGATAAGGACAACGAAGCTAACCGCTGAAACAAACCTTGCTAGAAGGTAAAAGAGAAAAGAGAAAAAGAAAGATTTCTCCCTTTTCTTTTTCCTCACCGGTCGTGTTTATTGCTGAAGTTGGAGTTAGTAATTAGTATTGATTTAACAATAACCTGTTTTCAACTACCTCACAGCTGTTCTCAAGAGTTTTTATTTTTTTATTTATTCTTTCTTTCTTTTCGATTCTTTCTTAGGGGTGAGGTTGACCTTATAGATCAATTGTTAGCTGTAGCAGAAAAAGGGGGGTTTTTGCACTCATCTACAATTAGCTATCACATCCTTTATTCTATTCCTTCATCATAGACTCTTAAGTCTTTCTTTCTTCGCTTGGCTAATTTCGAATGGATCGTCTTGCTATAGGAAATTCTTTGTTCTCATCCAGTTTTACTTAACACTGCTCTCTTTTTTTTTTATTCCGTTCCAGCTCTTATCCCGCTAATTGCTGTAATCACAAAGGTTGTTTTACGTGTCAGCTTGGTTTTGTTTGTTGCCTCTTTTTTTCCTCAATTAATTCGCTAATTTTAATTAAGTAGTATCTAATTTTCCTATTTTTATCGCAGTTAACACACACAGAGAGAGAGAGAGAGATTCAATTATTACAGCATCCGAAATTATATTAAAGACGTTTAACTTCTCTCGCTAATCCCAATAACATTTTTCCATTTCGTCTCTCGAATTTATCTTTCGAATTGTTAAATAGGCGATTAAATTCGTGTTAGTTGAATTTCCTACTTAAATTATCATTTAGTTTTACTAAACCTTCTACTAAATTTCACTTTTCTATCGTTTAATAGGTTTACAAATGACACGAATGGATCATCAAGTATTTGCTACATTGGATATACTAAAATTTATTCTTTAATTAGAAAATTATCGTGGATTAACGTACAGAAGAAAATTGTTTTATTGAAACAATAAGTGTTAATTCTCTCACTCTAGCATTTAAACAGACAATTACCTGTCCACAAAGGAGTAGGAAAAACTCCCTTCTATGTTATCTTGACGATATCTTTTCTAACTGTACAACACACTGTCTTGTAACGTTCAATCTCTGAGCAAAACTCCGGGGAATGCAGACCAAATTACCGTTCAAAGACTCGACTAAACAGTCTTTTCTCTGCTAAAGTACCTTTAGTCTCACGAGAATTTCGACATGTTCACTGCAAGTGCCAAGCTTAGATTCAGTCGAAGTAAAAGTCTTAACTATTTTATAACTAGAACAAACATTAAATCCATTTTTGATCCACTTCAAATTGTCGAAAACACTACTCAACACCCTATTCTTTAAAGAAAAAAAAAAACATCTTTATCACTCCTCTTACTCCTCTTCTTACTCAGCTAAACAGCTTGATTTTAACACCTATTTATAAGTAAATATTTAACAGGATAGAAATTAATTTAATAATTAATTAAGTGTATAAATATTTAATTTTCTAATAAATAAGTGAAATATATATATTGTTTCGATCAATTTTTATACACAAAATAAACACTAGTTGTAAGAAATAACGACGTCATTTGCAAATATTTAGAAGGATCAAGAGCTGTTCTTTCTATACTTAAACACGGTTTACTATGCTCCAATTTGTTTCCTTATATAATTATAATAATAAAGTTCTATTAGCTCATACTTTGCCTTTAGCGAAAGTATGATAATACGTAAAGATAATTAACAGGGGAGGTTATAACTGGAGTGATATATATTCAAGCGAGAATATAATGATAAACTCACTGTATATTATGTATATAAGTTACCATTATAGACACGTAAATAAATAACGAAATAAATAAATAAATTTAATTAAAATTACAAAAATAAAATAATTAAATTCTACTAATCGGATCAATCGGATAAAAATACTATTTCACTTTGTAACTGGGAGAGACATCATTGCAAAAGGTACAGGCATAAAAACAAGATTAGTGTTTTTATAGCTGTCTCCATCCAATGAAAATTATATATATATAAACCTATCAGAACTTAAATAACTCTTAATTTCATTGGTTGCTCCCTTTTTAAATTATCCAATCAAATATATATGTTTCTATAACTGTTGGTTTGCGTGTTAATCATTATAAGAAGTTATATTTTGCTGTTTTCTGTTCTGTGTTTTGAATTTTTTTTTTAAATTAATGTTTTAATAAATATTTTAGTATATTTTCGATAAAAATACTCGAAACTTGATCAAATTTTTATATTAAATTTATATTATTTATACGAATTAATTATTTTCTGTTGAAGATATTTTTAGAACTTCTTTTGCAACTTAAACTAGAGAAATGATTTATTCCAATGTAAATATTTTCTAGTGTATTATTTTGATACAAAATCTGTATATATGTAATGAAATATCTGTCTTTATCTGTTCTTCTCTATATACTTCTTAAACTGATTTACACCATACTCTCTAGGAAGGATCCTGCGAAAGCCCTATCCTATTCTCTTGACTTCATCCCTCTATAACTCCTAAATCCTTCAACTGATCTGCACCAAATTTTTTACAGTTACTCTCTAGGACCCTGCGTAAAACATAGGCTACTACGAAACCTGAACGTCACACTCATACCCGTTGAAACTTCGTGATAAACACAGTACTTTAATTGATGTAACCGTATCTATAGAAGTAACGAAAAGAAATTAATGTAGAAAAAGTAGCGAGATCATCACAATTCCTTAAATCATCTATTGAAAATATTAATAAAAATCATAATTTAATAAGATTTATCTGATTATTATTATCTCCTAATGATTATTTAACTAGGGATATTGGCGATAACGCTTAATTTTTACGAGATTCGAATGTCAAATAGAGTAATTTATTCTGATGTTACAACAACTTTCTAGACAAATTGGGCGATAAATATTGATTAAGGAAGCATTAATGGATGCTGGAAAAAGAGTTGAAAAATTCCTCTTCTCCAGCATCAGCCGAATTAAAGATATTCTCGTCTCTTCTCTTCGTTATCAATTTTTACACGTTAAGGAACAAATTATCTCAACTCCGTCCTGTCACTTTATAGAAAACAAGCGGAGGATTCCATTTATAGATCCAGTTTGGCTCTTTTTTTCTCCTCTAGAATCGCATCACCGAATGTCTGACAATTTCTTTCAATCCAAATCTGAACTAGGAAGACGTTTCTTGAAAAGACCCTTCACGAGATTCGACACGATCGAAAACTTGTCTTCGTCTAAAACTATATTAAAGAAGAGTAAGAGTGAAGTTTCCTCTAAAGTCTTCTCCCCTTCCTCCATTCTTCATTTGAAAAAAAAACTCCTATTCTTTTATAGTAATCGATAGCTGTAAACGTATCTGAATACTTGTGATTGCGTGCCACAACAATAAATTTATATCCTATGTAAAGAATTGAAGGGTAGGAGGGCTGTAAACTGGATGCTATATCCGGTCCGTTAACAAGCTGCGAGACTACTTGCTGAAGTTACAAACGTAGTAAATGTCACAGCAACTGAGTTACTGTACAATAGCAAAGTGCAAAGGCTGTTGCAATCCACTAACTACACTAAGTCATATTGTAGAGGAGCAAAGAAGCTTAGATTTAAACACTAATAATTCTTCACTTTTTTGAAATATCCCTTAAAATTACATCTTAAATAAGGAGAGGAAATCCTCGTGATTTCACTTATACATTCCAATCACGTACATTGTGTAATGCAATAGAAGGGAAATAGTGATTAAGTTAGTGCAGGGATGTATAAGTGAAAGGGAAGAAAGTAGCTGCACTTTCTTCTTCTTCCCATTCCTTGCCATTGCAAAGTCATTAGAAGTTCTTACAAGGTCAAAACTGCATTACCTAAGCTAACAGTAACGTCGATTTAAGTTGAAACACGTCAAAATTGAGTCTTTTTGTACGTCCGTGTACAACCAACTTTCGATAAAAAGGTTTTAAAATATATATATAAGTCCTTATTTTGTTCTTTATTAAATTTACAGGTGCGCTTAATTTAATTCCCCTTTTCTAAAATTATGGATAAATTTGCTAAAAGGCTTTCTAAATACGTTATTTAAGTGAATTTCTTTCGTTTTTCCCTACTTTTAGGGAATTTTTGTGAAAATTTCAGGTCGTTCTTTATATTAAAAATTAATTAATGCGTTATTCTGGTTTTGTTTACGTAGAGAAAGTTGAGTTTCAGGCTGTAAATTTTGTTTAATTTTGAGGAATTTCCGAAGATTTTTTTTCATTTAATCATTAAATAATAAAATCCTAAAATACTTTCCCTCTACTTTTAGGGAATTTTTGTAAAAATTTACGATATTTTATATTAAAATTAATTAAGACACTATCCTGGTTTCGTTTAAGTACAGAAAATTAAATTTTGGGGGTTGTGAATGCTATGAATTTTGTATGATTTTGAAGGAATTCCATAGCTTTTTCTTTGAGTCATTAAAAAAATTCCTAAAAGTCCCTACTTTTAGGAATAAATAGGGAGAAAATAGGAAAAAAAATAAAACCATACTTTTAAAATTTCCTATAAATAGAAAAAATTTCCCCCTACTTTTAAGGAATTTTAAACATAGGGCTTTATTTTTCCCTATTTGAAAATAAGGGAAATTTCCCCTTACTTTTAGGGAATTTTAAACGTAGGGTTTTATTTTTCCCTATTTTAAGTAAGGGAAATTCTCCCTTACTTTTAGGGAATTTTAAACGTAGGGCTTTATTTTTCCCTATTTGAAAATAAGGGAAATTTCCCCTTACTTTTAGGGAATTTTAAACGTAGGGTTTTATTTTTCCCTATTTTAAGTAAGGGAAATTCTCCCTTACTTTTAGGGAATTTTAAACGTAGGGTTTTATTTTTTCCTATTTGAAAGTAAGGGAAATTTCCCCTTACTTTTAGGTAATTTTAACGAAACTTTCAGACCTTTCTTCATACTAAAATTAATTAAAACGTTATTCCAACCTCGTTTAACGTAAATAAAATTGAATTTTAGGACTGTAAACGGTGTAAACTTTGTATAATTCCGATAGATTTCCATAGATTTTTCCATTGAATCATTAAAAAGAAATCTCGATTTAAACTGCGGAAAACTCGCAACTCCTTGGGAGAATTGGAAGCAAAATTACCATTCCTTATTTTCAGAAAAGATTAATAGTCGATTATAACCATAAAGAAGAGGAGTCAATTAAGGTGTTCCGCATTATTCTTTCCTTGTATATTCAGCTTTCTCGAGTGCATTGGCCAATCTATCACGTCAAAGAACGTCAGCCTGGCAAACTGACTAAGGGAAAAAGAAGAGAGAGAAGAGAGGGAGGGGAGAGAAAGAACAGAAACAGATACAGCAAGAATTTCCTTTTATTGGTGCAGTACTTCGATCCAAGACAAGGGAAAATGCGAGTCCCTCGTTTTACTGAGTGAGAAAAGTCTATATTCAATAATCTCGCATCTGTCTGTAAATAAAATCCCCGGAGATAAGCTCTGAAAAATACAGTACGGGTTTAATACCGCAGAAATGGTTATATTTCATGTGTCTGTATAAATATTTGGTTTCTGCGGTTTCAGATGGGATAGAGTAAAGAAAGTTTCCTTTCATTTCACCACAGTGGACACATGGTGAAAGCAATTCTCTCATATTTTATGTTCACCATTTTGACGTTTGGAAATGAAATGTAGTTTCCTCTTCTCCTTCATTCTTTTATCAAAACCTGATTTAGTTTTCTACATCCAGTTTCTTCTTCTTCTTCTTCTTCCTCCTCCTCCTCCTCCTCCTCTTTTTCTTTTCTACGTTATTTTTAAAGAGTTTATTTTATTAATAATTAAAATTCGATCAATTTAAATAAGGGAAAGGATGCTTTATCTGAAAGAAAATCATGCGTAATTAGCATGGAACGTGTCTCCAAAGATCTCGTGCAGTTTCTCCAATCTTTAAGTGAGTTTTCAATAAATTAATTACGTTTGTGTATAGACTTTTGGGATTTTATAAAAGTCTAAAATAAATTGTTATAAATTTAATGGATAAGTAAAGGAAAGATTGCGTTATATCGAAGAAAATCACGCGCAATTATCATGGAAAGTGACTCAAGAGATCTCACGTATTTTCTGCAATCTTTAAGTGAGTTTTCAGTAAATTAATTACGTCGAAAAGTATACAGACTTTAGGGAATTTATAAAAGATCCTTCCTTTCTTCATTCTCTTTTAATACAATTTTCTTTAGCTTTAAACTCGATATAACGTGTTTTTCAAGGTGTTTACCGCATGGAAAATTTTTCCTAAAGAATTGTAAAATACAAAACGGAACTTTAGATAAATTTTACACGCATTTTTTTTTTTTTTTTCAAAATGTCTGATCTTCTTTGGTGGAATGGTTAATAAATTTATATGTGCTGCCAGCTAAACGTGCATAACCACATGCACATATACACTTGCTCTGAAGCTATATGAAACTCTTTTCTACTTTCAGAGTTGACAGAAAGACTGATGATAGCAGGTTAAAATTAAGTTGCAGGCATCAGGTCAAAGCCTCAGGAGAGGACACGTCTATCATTGCTTTCAAGTGGACCAATCCTTGCTGACGGTTTGGTTAAGTCTGGTCAATCCTGCGACTAGATCCTGACAGATGGTGATGTAGTTAAGTGTCTAGATCCGTGTAGTTTTTTCTTGTCAAAAATTTTTATCCAAGAGAAAAAAAATAAATTGATGTGGGGGGAGCCAAACATCGCTGCATTCTTCGTAAGATTAATTAAATTCTTTACGTAGTATCCTTCTAGATAAAGGATTTTTCTACATCATTCTAACCTATCAATTCTCATCTTACAATAATTAAGCTAAAGACCTGTTATTTTTTTAAATAAAATTTCATTTATATTAAATTTGACGGCTTTAAAATCGTTTTTGTGATTTTATCTTCCTTTTTTTTAAAAAAATCATTTTACAGGTCATTTATAAAATTATTTAACAGAGGGAAAATACGGATGACCAACCCCAACATTTTTTGGTTTCGAAAGTATAAAGAAATGCCAAAAATTTGGGGGGTTTTTATCTGTTTGTACGGGTGTTAAGTGGAAGGCACGATTATGACCACTCAATTTAAACCTTAATAATTCCTGTACCTTTTGTCAAAAATTTATGAAATTTGAAGGGGTGGTGTGGGTATTAAAGAGATTGATGCAGTTAAATTTTGGTGGTTAAAGGTCGCGTAGGTGGGGAGATAGACTGTGTAACGTTTCATATATATATATACAGAGTGTATTTAATGAAGATTTTACTCGTTATTAGCGCTTATATAAGGTGTGGGTATTAAAGAGATTGATGCAGTTAAATTTTGGTGGTTAAAGGTCGCGTAGGTGGGGAGATAGACTGTGTAACGTTTCATATATATATGTATACAGAGTGTATTTAATGAAGATTTTACTCGTTATTAGCGCTTATATAAAACTTTTCTCTACCCTCAAAATTAAGCTTTTTGTCATTTTAAAATAATTAATTTTCCGGTTTTATTCAATAGAATTTAAGAATAATTAACAAGAAAATTGATTTTTTTTTAAATTAAATAAATCGAAGAAATTTTAACTAAAAACTTACATCGGTTTTTAAGGGAAATTTTAAATACGACGAAAATAAATTTGTTGTGAGAGAATTTTCGAAACATTAAATTTTAAATACAAATTAATAAATGAATAGTTTATTATTCAATATATCATAGAAGCTTCCTGCTGTTCATTTTAAGGAATTTCCCATTTATCCGATTTAAGGATTAATTTTCTATTCCATTCATACAAAGTTACAGATGACGTTACATTTTTATCAGGATATTAATTAATTAATTAAATTATTTAATTAAATATAATTATTTTCATCGAGAATGAAATATTTAGTCGTTACATCTTAATCGGAATTCCAGAAAATTTGGTTTATTTCAGTAGTGACAGCGGGTTGTTGTAAATTCCTATAATAAGTACAACAATAACCAGGCTACTGAAATTTTGCCAAACTTTCGACCGAAGTAACTTAATTCTTTATAGCCACATACAAATGTAAGTAATGGTGCAATGGAATATTACACGAGCTCATAAAGGAATGTTATACATGCTTTATATTTACAAAGGAATATTACAAACGCTTATGAAGAAATATCACACATGCTTATGAAGGAATATTACATATCTTTATGAAAGAATATTTCATATTCTTATGAAGGAATATTATGTATCTTTATGAAGGAATATTTCATATTCTTATGAAGGAATATTATGTATCTTTATGAAGGAATATTACATATCTTTATGAAGGAATATTTCATATTCTTATGAAGGAATATTATGTATCTTTATGAAGGAATATTTCATATTCTTATGAAGGAATATTAGATAAACTTATGAAGGAATATTATGTATCTTTATGAAGGAATATTACATATCTTTATAAAGGAATATTTCATATTCTTATGAATGAATATTACACATCTTTATGAAGGAATATTACATATATTTATAAAGGAATATTACATATATTTATGAGGAAATATTACATATCTTTATGAAGGAATAATACACAAGTTTATGGAGTAATATTCCACATGCTTAGAAAAAGATATTACAAATTTTTATCGGAGTATTACACACGCGTATAAAGGAATAATAAACGTGTATACAAAGAAATATCATTTACATTTGTAAGTAATATGTAATATTTACAAATGTAAGTAATATTCGTTTGTAGTCATCATCTAAAAGCAGCAAGATCTTGTATTAAAATGCGTATTCTCTACTCCAATCGATTTATTTCACGATTAAAATTTTACAAATGAGATTTTTAATAATGTTAACTTTATAACTTTAGCAAAAATAAATTCGAAATTAACTCGAATCAATCTCTATGCGAGCTCTTTTTTCCCCCTTATCCTTCAATTCTGCCATCCTCTTGATTTTCTCTTATCTATCAAAGTGACAAGAAAAGAGATGAGCCTAATTTTTCTCCTAAAGTAGATTTATATCATTTTTTCCTCCTAAATTTCTAAAAGATTAAAAATTAATAATCGAAATTACTGACAAAAAGAAAGGGGAGAACATTATATATTCTCCAGCATAAATACTTCCTCCTTTCTATATAGCCTACACTCTTAATCGATCGTAATAAAAGGGAAATTTAAATTTTAAAATAAAAATGGAATGAATATTATTGCAATAGCGTCACAATGGTGGATAGAAATTTTAATCACCTTTTAATTTTAAAAAAATCACGTGACTTCCGGTCCAAATTAGACGTTTGTATATAGTTAATTGGTTCCTCTTGTTCTTAAATTTTATATCTAGTCTCGATTTTCATCTATATATAACTATATTCTCGAGATTAACGACGGACAGACGGACGAACGGACGGTCTAGGAATAAAATCTAAAAATTGCAGCCAAATAAATTATTTAAAAAAATCTTCATTTTGTATGGCAAATAACGTTTCAAAAATATTAATTTTCTATCAAATTATATGTAAAACTTTGAATATATTTCCTTTAAAATCTCTTTAAATTATCACAGGTATTAAAAGATTAATTCCTTAAATCTTCAAATAAATTCCGATTAACGAGACTTAATTATAATTATTAATTTCCTTTATTATCTTAATTCTCTTTCGTATAATATTTCATTAATATTTCGAAGTGTGAATTAATCATTTCCAAGTTATATAACTCGTAATCGAGAATAAAATAAGTGAAAACCTTCATTTTTCATCTTCTACAGAGGTATTCGGATTGTATAAGGCCCTTTCTGAGCTTCTAGTGAGGCCTCATAAGATATAAAAGGTGCATGTGTACTAAATGCAACCTGTATTACGTCATTTCCTCCTTTTGTGCAGAAAACCTGTTTTAAACGGACAGCAATTGTCAACCTGTGGGTGCTACAAGTGTATGACAGAAGTAAAAAGATTGAGTGAAACAGGTTATGGCCTTCCGATTAAGAAAGGTTGCTCGTTTATATGAAATTTTGAACCTGTTTTAACCGGACAGCAGTACTCAACCGGTAGTACGCGTACCCGCAAGGTGCAAGGTTGGGGTTAAAGTCTACACACATAAGACACAAGAAGTGTGCCAATGAAACAGGTTGTGGCCTTCCGATTAGGAAAGGTTGCTCATTTATATGAAATTGTGAACCTGTTTTAACCGGACAGCAGTACTCAACCGGTAGTATGCAAAGTTAGCGCTGAAATCTACACACAGAAGATTCAGGGAGATTACTCGAGTGAAAAGGGTTGAGAACCTCTACTACAACGTTCTATTTAAGCAAAAATAATCGAAATTTTACAAAATTAATGCGAGGTATTTATAAAAAAAAGATTAAAAAATCCATTATAAAATGTTTAAATTTAACAGGAAAAAAAAATTCATCTCAGAGAAAGAAAGAAATAAAATATTCAAAATACCGAGTGAAATATTAAGACAAATTCGATTTAAGCTACTAATAAATACATAATTACTATTAAATCTAAGTTCTTTGCTTTACAACTTTTGTAAATTTAATATTTTATGTAAGATTTTTTTAAACTAAATCCCTATTTGGGATTCATCTAATCCTTATTTAATGAAAGCACTTCGAGTCAAATCTGACTTTCCACCCCCAAAAAATATACATACATTAGTTTAAACCCACCCCGAAAAAAAAAAAAAAAACGTTCCAGATATTTAAAAGCACTCTACAATACTTAAAATGTGTAGCAAAATAATAACATATTATTATTTTTCTCGGTAAAGAGTAGAAAGAGGAGGAGGAAGAAGAAGACGAGGAAGAAGAAGAAGGAGGAGGAGGAGGAGGAGGAGAAGGGAAAAAATTTTTCCTCCTCTCTTCTAATCTATCTTCCAATAACTATATTTGATCATTTATTTATTTTTATATCAAATTTTTGAAAACTTTGCCAGACACAAGAGCAAAGTGATGAAACTCTAAAAGATCTTGACAATTTTTCATCTTCAGTTGCAGACTAAGCAAAACATTATGAGACGTTTTCACTAACTTTTAAGAGGAAAGAAAAATATTTTCTATCTTCCTTGGCTTCTTTTTTTTATTTATTTATATAAATAAATGAAATTAATTAAAGTTACATTTTAAGAATTTTATTTTATTTTTTTAAAGTCTTAAAATACTTTCTGACTTATGAAATTTGAATATTTCGTATGTTAGAAACCTCTCAACCGCGGCCGTTCTTTTTCCGATACTTTTTTTTTCTCTTTGAAAAATGAGTATAAAATAACCTCTAAACGACAACTACCTGCAGACGTATTTTAAGAAAAGTTTGTCTTTTAAAATGCGTTTAAAATAACCTGTAAACAACGACCACCTGCCAAATACGACAGTTATATTTTCAGACATTTTTCTACTGTACTGTACAAAAATTAACTCTAAACAACAGCTATTTTTTTTATGTTCTCATCAGTGGCCGTTGTTCACAGGTTTTAATAAAACTTAAAAATTTCACATCGTTTTGTGTGTGTGTTTTTTTTTTAAATTTACAATGTTTAAGTGAATTAATTTTGCTTTTAAAGTTTAATATATTTAACAATTGTTTGTATTATATTGCAAAACCCGTCTATAACGGAAACCAGCATATATGAAAAAGTGCGGTTCCGGCTTATACAGGTTTTACAGGATTATTATTAAGCGTACCAATTAGTTAAAAATTCGATTTTTAAATAAGATACAGTCAAACTGTCAATAACGGACACCTCATAAGGCGGCTATTCTTACAGGAAGCTTTTTCATATGCGAATGACAAGATTTTTCACAGATAAATTTATATTTCTAGCTTAAAATTCATAACCTCTTTTAGCAGACCCTCTCGACAATGAACACCTTTAAACTACGGCCACGTTTTCAATAAGGTTTCTAATTTTAACTTTACAGGTAAATTAATTAATTTAGGGTAGAAATAATTCAAAATATTTTTATTTTACAAATAAATAAATTAATTTTAATGTAATTTACGTGCGTTGTAAAGAGGGGAGAAGGGGAGAAGGTTTATTAAGTAACACAACATATAATGTGGCCGAGTTGGAGCTGTTCATGTGTTGTACAGCAGCGATAAAGTCATGTGAACGTGTGATCAATTTAGCTTTGCAAAGCCCACATTGAATAGCAGTTTGGTATCATCTCAGGACAAATTCACTAACGTTATTATTAGAGAATTCTCTACTAGTTCTCAAATTACAATGGTAACTGTAGAATACTTATATTGCTCGACTCATTATAAACTATTACACGAAGCGAACCTTTGATGTTTGATACTCACTCATTAGCGAAGAATATCTTTAAAACTTTTATTTGCTTGTATTGGAAAATTGCTTCGTTAGCATTTGCTTTTAATGATATATTTCGAAACGAATGATGAGTTAGGCAGATTTATATATTTCACTTTTAACCTGTCTAACATACTAATTTTCAACTCGCGATACTAGTTTACAGTTTGCATCTCTTGTCTTCAATTCGAAGCATTAATTTTTTACTCATAGCCATACTTTACTGTTTATATAGAACTAATTTACAGTTTCAATTACTAATTTTTCACTCACAGTCTTAGTTTACAGCTTGCAGCAGCACTCTCAACACAAATTTTTCACTCACAGTCTTAGTTTACAGCATGCAGCAGCACTCTCAACACTCGCCTCTACGTACCGTATATATTAAAGGTGTCGAAATTTAGTTGTTTACAAGAATTGCGTGATTATTAACTAAACTTGAAAGGGTATCTCCGATAGACGAATAAATTTTGAATGTATCTGCAACTTTACAGCATAGAAATTTTCAAATTTAAACGGGAAAATAACGTAAAAAAATATGAATAAAATCTTGTTTTTTTACAACTTGTAGCCATTATATTAAAAAAGAAACGTTTCTAAACGAGTGTCCGTTGTTGAGAGGTGAAAATTCGAATGAGCTTTAGCATCATTTAACATGAAACTTCGAATAGAGAAGTGTAAAAATTAAATTATTAAATCTATTCCTTGCCATTATTAATAAAATTAATTTGTTGACGTTATTTTGAAATTTGGTTTACAAGATAATATAAATTAATTTCATTTTAATTCAAATAAATATAAAATAAAAGCAATTTTTATTAAATATTTTCCCCTTAATAATAAAAATATAAAAAAATGCTTTAAAACTTAAGTTAATTAATAATTTATAATCTACTTAATTAATGAGAATGTATTTAAATAATATTTATTTATTAATTAATTAAATATTTATAAATAAATAATAAAATATCTGTACGTTAATCATTTAAAAATATGGCGTAATTTTATTGGTTCTAAAATAATCGCTTTCATTAAAAAAAAAAAACACCACCCACAAATGACGTAGTAGTTAAAAATAACTGCTTAGATTGGTTTAGTTAGTTTCGAGAAGTCTACGCTGTGATTGGTCGATTACTTAAAACCCTCCCCCCTCTTCGTTTAAAGACGTTTTATCGGTCATTGATCATAGGCCACGCCCTTAATATAAAAGAAATCGAATTCATTAATCTGTTTGGCTCTCGAAGATCAGAAAAAAAAGAGAAATAAAAAAAAAGGAGGAGCAAAAGTTGTGTGTTAGAATTCCGAAGTTGATCGGTTTGGTCGAAAGGGGAAACTGGTGATATCCGAACTAACTGGAAGCAGGAAATTAAATTTAATTAAATGTATCTGCTAAAGTGAACGAAAGCATGAAATTGGTCTTAGGACACAGGAAATTCGTAAAAGAGTTTCTACTAACTATAAATTAAGAGTACTAGTTGCAGAAAGCACTCTTACTTCCTTTCGTTTCATTATAAATAAGTGTTTTTTTTTTCTTCTTCTTCTTCTTCTTTGCCATATTCGTTTTCAGAGTCTTGTTGGGGGAGGAGGACCAATTAGCTGTTTCGTATGAAATCTTATCGGAAACCTTAAAACGTAAAGAAATGCAAAAATATTTGGGGGGAAGAATTTCCTGTATGTATGGATGTTAGTATGTGGGAAGAGGGAATCATTACGATGTTCACCCAGTTTGAAGCTTAATAACTCCTGTGCGTTTTGTCGAAATTTTCTGAAATTTTTCAGGGAGTTTTAAGTTTTAAGGGAAAATGTTTATAGAAATTTTCAGGAAAATCGAACAATTGATTCGGGAGATATGGTCCCACAACTTTAATATCTTCTGATAGCAATTATTAGGAATGTAAACAAGTAAAGAATACCGGGAAAGTCCAGCAACCACGTTGTTAGCTTTTTCCTTTTTTTATTTTGCTGAAATTATGTAGAACTTAAAAATTTACTCCAAACTTTATTTTAATATATAAAATTACGTACAGCAACTTTAATAACTTTTACGTAAGATAATGAGTAAATTTTATTGATTATCGATATCTATTCGAAAGTTGACAGATACTTAACTTTTTCTAACGAAATTTTTCAATGGCGCGCTTGTATTCGTTTCTCTTATTGGTTAAACGTGATAAGAACATGTGACTGTCAACTACGTTACGTTTTGTCGAACTATTTTTACAGTTTAATAGAATAAACAGTGTATAAAGGAGTCTGCTCTTAGTATACTTACAAGAGACGAAAGATCAAATTGACGGTAATTATGAGATTTTCTTGTAATAAAACCGTAAGAAGGACGTCAAATTGACGTAATAGTATACAAAACAAATCCTTAGAAAGTCCAAGACTTGTGATAGAGAAGGAAATTTTAAACTTTAGACTTTAACAGTAGAAGAGGATAATTAAAAGTTACGTAGTCAATGAGCAGATAAAGATCCAATTAGGAAGTGATTTAAAATTGTTTTTCGACTAAAGGAAAAATTTTTAAACTTGTAAATAAGTTTAGAAAATTAAATATAAAAGAGATAAGTCTAGAACAATTCCTCTTTCCTTACAATTAATTGTCAAATATTACAGTTTAGTTTAATGGTTTATCTCGTGGACGATCTCTTTAATTAAAGAAAGAATTGTAAATAAATGTTGTATAATTTGATCTTTCTGTTATATTTAATATCTATTCTCTAAATTTTTATATGAAATAAATGAAGTAAGGAGCACTTAATCTAATTAATTCTAACGTGTTTATTGTCTTAGATTTCGACTTAAGAAATTAGAAATGATACTCGAAATTGCTACTTCTTAGAAGAAAACAATAGTTTTTCCCGTTTTCTTCTAAGAAATAGAAAATTTCAGCATCAAAACGAGCATGTTTTGTGCAGGAAAAAAAGCACATTTAGTGTATGTTTCGAGCAAAAAAAAAGTGAGCATGTTTTCGGTAGAAAGAAGCATATTTCGAGTAAAAAAAGGGGTATGTTTAGAGCAATTTTTCAACAGAAAAACAGTTGTTTTCTAGCAGCATGTTTTATAAAATCTTCCTATTTAATATCCAACTTATCTCACAATTTAATTAACAAAGTTTAACAAGTTTTCTTGGAATAAAATATGCAACCAAATTAATTCTTTACTTTCAAAAATAATAATAAAAAAATACTATTTCTAAATAATAAAAATAACATTAATTAATATAATAAAGTGATAAATAGTGTTATAAACCTTCCAGACTGGTAATTATGCATTTATTATACTTGCGACTCGATAGAGGATTTAGCAAAGTGGAACGTTTAATTTAAATCAAAGTATTTTTGGGTATGCGAAAGGGTCCAAATAATATGTAAATGGTATCATTATAACGTGGATTATTTACCGAAAATATTTATTTAATGATAAATGACGTATACAAATTTTAAATCTACTTAATTAAAAGCTTTAACATCTGCTCTTAGCATCCAGGCAAACATGGGAGGACAAAATGGAATTTTTAATTGTAATTTATTTATTTATAAATATATTAAACTCGCTGTTACCGTTACATCTGAATGGTGGTCGTTTTTATTAAGTTCTCTTTAGTGTCCGTTGTATGCAGGTTTGACTTGTTTTAGACGAATTCTACACGATTATAATACAATCTTCATTTTTAAATGATTATTTGTAAATTTTATTAATTACATTTTTCGATATTAAAGACATTTATAGTGTTGGAAATGTGTGATAACTGTCAGGAGAATTTAGAGTTTTATTCAAATTAAATTGTTAAATTAGAAAAGATTTTAGTAAATTTCAACGAAATTCCTAGCGTATAATTGATCAAATTAATTTAATTAACGATAAATAATTACATTAAACTCATCTTTAAGATGCTTTTTTTTTCGTGTGGTGCCGACAGAGTCAGTAGAAGAGAGATTGATTTAGTGTAGGAAAAAAGTAAAAAATAAACAAAATTCGAATAAAAATGTAAAGATAAAAAGGTAAAAAAGTCAATTTTCTACTCTTCAACTTGTGTTTTTCTCATTCTAAGTAGCTCCATCAACATCATCTCATCCCCCTTTCAACTTGTTTCATCCGCATCATCTCGTTATTACTTCAGTAGCATCACAAGACGTAGAAGTATTCTAATTAAGTATCGAGATGCGATTATTTTTGCTAAAATGAAATAAAAATAAGAGGAAAAATAAATATTTACACCGTTTATTCGTATCCATCTAATGCATTTTTAAGGTGGGGTGATGTTATTTATATAAGAAAGTAGGATTGGCTCGTGTTTAATCCGATTATTTATTAAAGGTTGAGAAACAAGATCCGGAAAAGAGTTAAATTTATCACAAATATCGAATTGCAGATGTACAGTATAATAGATAAGACTTGGAATACAAAGCATTTCAAGTCCAAGTCGGTAAATTCAATTCAGATACAATCCTATTCTCCTTCATTCTTAATCTCCCTTCATTATTAACACTTAAGGGATTAGTGGGAGAGTATTAAATTTCCGCTCCCAAAGTTTCATTGTGTTAAACATATTTTTAATAAAGTTAAATCCGTAAAAAACTGATCCTCCGCAGCATCACTTGAAGTAAACGGATTTAAAAACATTAGTAAATAATCCTCATCCCATTCCTCTGCGTGATAATTAAATGGTTAAAGGATGCTTAAGATGGGATTATAACTGTAGAAGTATTTTCTGTAAATAGAATTTTCCTAGTTTCCTAAATGCAGGATCGAAATCTAGTTATAGATTGCTGTATAATTGATCATTTGTAATGGAGAAGGTAGTATTGTTATTGTTGTTCTGTCTGTATCTCCGCTGTTATAGTAGCATCCTGCAATATTCTATTAACTACAAAAGCTTACCGGCATTATAATGGATCTAATTGATCCATTGTTGCTATAATAGCATCAATGGGTATAAATTATTCTCTTACGTGCAGCGTTACTCTTATAACTTTGTTTTATTACTAAACTACAGAGATATACGTGTAAAATAGAGGTTTTTTTAAAAAAAATATATATATCTTTACTAAATTATTCAGCTCGGATAAGAGAAAAAATAAAAGAAAAATGAATTCAACAGATGTTTCCTTTTTATAGTGCATAAAACCTTATGGAAATCCTTACAAGTTAACATCAAACACTCATCTAAAAGAATAACTCAGGCTCGAAGATCTTGACACATTCGTACACTCTTCACGCAACCGTGAAAAAGAGAAGAGAAAAATCTGCGTGTACACAACTCTCTACAAAAATATTCTACAGGAGGGATAAAGGAGACATTTTGTCCCGAATTCTGATAACTATCCGAATTTTTACTTTTCCTTTATCCTTCTAAGATCTAGCGAATTAAGATTTTTTCGCTTACATCACACCTTACAATAGCAATTTAAAAAAGAAAGGAGGAATGAAGTTGGAAAGGGAGCAGCAAGAGCAAAAGATGCTAAATCTTTGCTCTCGCTGCTCCTAGTCTTCTCGTCTCAGAAACGAAAATATCTTTATAAATTTAATTTTTTTATAGAGTAATTTATAATTTTAGTATTATTTTAGAGCACATTACGTATTATATTTATTTACAAAGTCTTACTACGTGATCTTAAAAAAAAATCTGTTGTTATTAAGACGTGAGATTATAGAAGTAAACAAGGGAGAATTATTGAAATGCCTAGAAAAACACGAATTTTAATGCGGAAAAAATCATTTTTTTTTACATTAGGATTGCTTTTAATTATGCAAAAGTATAATTAAAATGCATAATTTAGTCTCTTTTCTTTTCAAATTTAAACATTATTATAACTGTAGAGGCATCAATCAAGTATTTGATAGAAGAAGATGCTGTTTAAAAATTGTTTAAAAAATCGAAAATTGGTCGAAATTTCAATAAAAAATTAAAATAAGACGTGCCAAATTATATACACCATCGTTAATAACGTTCAAGTAATGGGATAAAATGTAAAAAAATACAAAAAAAAACTCCTTTATAACGTCTCTAAGAACCTGCTAGATATAATAATAATAGTAATAATGATAATCGAAAATCGATAATATATTAATTTTATCACAAATAAATAAAGATGTCAGAGACTGCTGATGCCAAAATTATCCACCCATTATATTTAAGGGCTCATACGCATACCATTTATATGCATTAAGCATTAAACACCGTACCATAACACCTGCTTATGAAACCTCTCCACTACTTTCTACGCATTGGTTTCGTAGGAAAAGAGGGGGGTAGGAAACATCTTGGCACCCATGCCACCCGGATAATAATTCAATGACTCCCTCCCAACGTTGCCATTAATGCTCTTTAGTACAAACGACGTCGTATTAGCTTTGTCTCTCAACTGGAAAATGAATGTGGTGACATTAACGGGCTCGAGCAGTCGCTAACATCTTTGTTGAGTCGATGAGGTTGAGACTCCGAGGTGTTGCACCCTTTTATGCATTCTGTAATTAAACTTTGCAAAATTATGAATTGCTTTCTTTGCTAAGTCATCTGTATACAGTACTTTCGATAACTACGTCCTTCGCTTGATGCTCTTGCATTAACCAAATCGCTGTTAAATTCTGTAAATTTATTATTATTTTTTTTTCCTTTTCTTCTTTAAATTTCTCACTTCTTTCTTTTTAATTTATTAAAATTTAAGTAATAATTTTCGATTAATGATTAAATAAATCATTTAAATTAACTCTAAATTAAGAAAAATATAAGGATTTACAGAGGCACAAACGTACTGGAAGCGTGCTTACAACAGCATGTTTAATGCTTCTATCGAAGAAAAAACACTATAATTCTAATTAATTTGACTTCAATAACGTAATTAATTCTATTATATTAATAAATTATAGATCTTAAATTATTTAAATTAATTCTAAACTAAGAAAATGTAAGGATTTACACGTACTGGAAGCGTGCTTCGTTCTAGCTTATAACGTTATATTTAATGCTTTTATCGAAGAAAAAACACTAAAATCTTAATTAATTTAATCTTAATTACATAATTAATGCTATTATATTAATAAAAATTTACAAAAACTCGAATTATAAGTGACTGAAATGAAAAATTTTTCTCTTTAAATGTATATAATAAGTTTAAAACAAGAAACATTATTATCAATTGAAAAGATTTCTTAAGTGTCACGTAAATTATAATTAATACGAGTTTAAGCATTAAATTATTTAACTGGAATAAATTAAAATTAATTAAATGTATCCCGCTTTTAACTGATTCATAAATTTAACGATTCTCAAAATGGCATTAAATCTAAACTTTATATTTCTTAATTATTAATTTTAATTAGAATATTATACATGTGATTATTATTATTATTATTAAAAATAACCCACGCTTCAATTCAAGATCTTACTCTAAACATATGGTGCATGATTGAATCGCCATGTTCAAATATCTCACCATAGCAATGACAACTTGATAAACTCTCTTTGATGGATGAAGTTATTTACTGTAGCGTAACATATATATATATATAAGAAGCATTGTGAATAGGCACCAATTTCCTCTATCCTAAACAATTTCTTACACAAAAGTCGAGATATATTATTCTACTGCGTGCAGTGATCAATTGCTCTCCATCTTCCCACTTCTCTAATTATTATTATATGTTTTTTTTAAAAAAGGAATTTTAAACTCCACACAGCGTGAATTCGATATTAAATAATCGAAACTGGATCTTCTCTTGTTAAACTTTATAGAATTATGTGAATAAAGAGAAAAAAAATAACACACCAAACTTTGTTGAATTATGAAAGGGATTCAGACAAAACAGCCACACATAAAGATATTATCCGTCTCATCCATCAAATATTTGTCATTATTCTGAATTTTTGTATACGAATGCATAGAAATATTCCAAATATATATAATTTTTCCTTATTTTTTTAAAGCTAAGAGCGATCTAAAAGTGATCAAAGACACTCTTCTCCTCCTTTTTTCTTTTAATTCCCCTCCAAAAAAAATCGGTTTTTTATGTCTTTAAAATGATAAAAAGTATTTAGAAATTAAAGAAAAACTTACAAAAAATATAAAATATGTGTTATAAATCCTTAAATACGATCGTTTTAATCACGTTTAAACAGCATTAAATATGTTTAAAGTGTATAAAACAATTAATTATTTTCGGGTTATTAAAACAAATATAATAAATAATCACGTATAATTAAATTATTCGAGATGAATAAAATGATTATAACAGTATTTATTATCTCATTTTAGTTATTTATTAGTTGGTTACTGATAATAATAATACTGTTAATGGCTACCATAATTATAACTTATATACAGTTGACTTAACACATCCGATGCACGTATACGATGTTAATAGTAAATAAATCAACTTTAAACAGCCAATGAGGTCGTTTTTTACTGCATTTTTTTATATCACGGAGTCCTTGATAGGTTAAATTAAACATGGGGACGTTTTTATTGTAGTAGATCTTTGTTTTCTTTCTACGAAATCTGCGCAAAGAAATGGAGTGTAGAGTAAACCACAGTTTTATTATTTCCTAGCAACTGAGGAAATTAAATGAGGAAGTAGAAAAAGAAAACAGTAACGTTGTTTGTTACGTCATGGTTAACGTCATAAAAAAAATACATTTCCCCCTTCTTCATTTACTTCACTTTTTAAACACGCTTTTCTACTTACTCCCTCTAAAAAACTGCAGTTTTTGGAGGATAATTAACATATAAAACTATGTAAATTTTAATTATAATTATATTTTAAAGTATATTAAATTAAAAAAACAAGATAAATGTAGAAAATTTAATAAAGATTTAANATACGACGAAAATAAATTTGTTGTGAGAGAATTTTCGAAACATTAAATTTTAAATACAAATTAATAAATGAATAGTTTATTATTCAATATATCATAGAAGCTTCCTGCTGTTCATTTTAAGGAATTTCCCATTTATCCGATTTAAGGATTAATTTTCTATTCCATTCATACAAAGTTACAGATGACGTTACATTTTTATCAGGATATTAATTAATTAATTAAATATTTATAAATAAATAATAAAATATCTGTACGTTAATCATTTAAAAATATGGCGTAATTTTATTGGTTCTAAAATAATCGCTTTCATTAAAAAAAAAAAACACCACCCACAAATGACGTAGTAGTTAAAAATAACTGCTTAGATTGGTTTAGTTAGTTTCGAGAAGTCTACGCTGTGATTGGTCGATTACTTAAAACCCTCCCCCCTCTTCGTTTAAAGACGTTTTATCGGTCATTGATCATAGGCCACGCCCTTAATATAAAAGAAATCGAATTCATTAATCTGTTTGGCTCTCGAAGATCAGAAAAAAAAGGGAAATAAAAAAAAAAGGAGGAGCAAAAGTTGTGTGTTAGAATTCCGAAGTTGATCGGTTTGGTCGAAAGGGGAAACTGGTGATATCCGAACTAACTGGAAGCAGGAAATTAAATTTAATTAAATGTATCTGCTAAAGTGAACGAAAGCATGAAATTGGTCTTAGGACACAGGAAATTCGTAAAAGAGTTTCTACTAACTATAAATTAAGAGTACTAGTTGCAGAAAGCACTCTTACTTCCTTTCGTTTCATTATAAATAAGTGTTTTTTTTTTCTTCTTCTTCTTCTTCTTTGCCATATTCGTTTTCAGAGTCTTGTTGGGGGAGGAGGACCAATTAGCTGTTTCGTATGAAATCTTATCGGAAACCTTAAAACGTAAAGAAATGCAAAAATATTTGGGGGGAAGAATTTCCTGTATGTATGGATGTTAGTATGTGGGAAGAGGGAATCATTACGATGTTCACCCAGTTTGAAGCTTAATAACTCCTGTGCGTTTTGTCGAAATTTTCTGAAATTTTTCAGGGAGTTTTAAGTTTTAAGGGAAAATGTTTATAGAAATTTTCAGGAAAATCGAACAATTGATTCGGGAGATATGGTCCCACAACTTTAATATCTTCTGATAGCAATTATTAGGAATGTAAACAAGTAAAGAATACCGGGAAAGTCCAGCAACCACGTTGTTAGCTTTTTCCTTTTTTTATTTTGCTGAAATTATGTAGAACTTAAAAATTTACTCCAAACTTTATTTTAATATATAAAATTACGTACAGCAACTTTAATAACTTTTACGTAAGATAATGAGTAAATTTTATTGATTATCGATATCTATTCGAAAGTTGACAGATACTTAACTTTTTCTAACGAAATTTTTCAATGGCGCGCTTGTATTCGTTTCTCTTATTGGTTAAACGTGATAAGAACATGTGACTGTCAACTACGTTACGTTTTGTCGAACTATTTTTACAGTTTAATAGAATAAACAGTGTATAAAGGAGTCTGCTCTTAGTATACTTACAAGAGACGAAAGATCAAATTGACGGTAATTATGAGATTTTCTTGTAATAAAACCGTAAGAAGGACGTCAAATTGACGTAATAGTATACAAAACAAATCCTTAGAAAGTCCAAGACTTGTGATAGAGAAGGAAATTTTAAACTTTAGACTTTAACAGTAGAAGAGGATAATTAAAAGTTACGTAGTCAATGAGCAGATAAAGATCCAATTAGGAAGTGATTTAAAATTGTTTTTCGACTAAAGGAAAAATTTTTAAACTTGTAAATAAGTTTAGAAAATTAAATATAAAAGAGATAAGTCTAGAACAATTCCTCTTTCCTTACAATTAATTGTCAAATATTACAGTTTAGTTTAATGGTTTATCTCGTGGACGATCTCTTTAATTAAAGAAAGAATTGTAAATAAATGTTGTATAATTTGATCTTTCTGTTATATTTAATATCTATTCTCTAAATTTTTATATGAAATAAATGAAGTAAGGAGCACTTAATCTAATTAATTCTAACGTGTTTATTGTCTTAGATTTCGACTTAAGAAATTAGAAATGATACTCGAAATTGCTACTTCTTAGAAGAAAACAATAGTTTTTCCCGTTTTCTTCTAAGAAATAGAAGATTTCAGCATCAAAACGAGCATGTTTTGTGCAGGAAAAAAAGCACATTTAGTGTATGTTTCGAGCAAAAAAAAAGTGAGCATGTTTTCGGTAGAAAGAAGCATATTTCGAGTAAAAAAAGGGGTATGTTTAGAGCAATTTTTCAACAGAAAAACAGTTGTTTTCTAGCAGCATGTTTTATAAAATCTTCCTATTTAATATCCAACTTATCTCACAATTTAATTAACAAAGTTTAACAAGTTTTCTTGGAATAAAATATGCAACCAAATTAATTCTTTACTTTCAAAAATAATAATAAAAAAATACTATTTCTAAATAATAAAAATAACATTAATTAATATAATAAAGTGATAAATAGTGTTATAAACCTTCCAGACTGGTAATTATGCATTTATTATACTTGCGACTCGATAGAGGATTTAGCAAAGTGGAACGTTTAATTTAAATCAAAGTATTTTTGGGTATGCGAAAGGGTCCAAATAATATGTAAATGGTATCATTATAACGTGGATTATTTACCGAAAATATTTATTTAATGATAAATGACGTATACAAATTTTAAATCTACTTAATTAAAAGCTTTAACATCTGCTCTTAGCATCCAGGCAAACATGGGAGGACAAAATGGAATTTTTAATTGTAATTTATTTATTTATAAATATATTAAACTCGCTGTTACCGTTACATCTGAATGGTGGTCGTTTTTATTAAGTTCTCTTTAGTGTCCGTTGTATGCAGGTTTGACTTGTTTTAGACGAATTCTACACGATTATAATACAATCTTCATTTTTAAATGATTATTTGTAAATTTTATTAATTACATTTTTCGATATTAAAGACATTTATAGTGTTGGAAATGTGTGATAACTGTCAGGAGAATTTAGAGTTTTATTCAAATTAAATTGTTAAATTAGAAAAGATTTTAGTAAATTTCAACGAAATTCCTAGCGTATAATTGATCAAATTAATTTAATTAACGATAAATAATTACATTAAACTCATCTTTAAGATGCTTTTTTTTTTCGTGTGGTGCCGACAGAGTCAGTAGAAGAGAGATTGATTTAGTGTAGGAAAAAAGTAAAAAATAAACAAAATTCGAATAAAAATGTAAAGATAAAAAGGTAAAAAAGTCAATTTTCTACTCTTCAACTTGTGTTTTTCTCATTCTAAGTAGCTCCATCAACATCATCTCATCCCCCTTTCAACTTGTTTCATCCGCATCATCTCGTTATTACTTCAGTAGCATCACAAGACGTAGAAGTATTCTAATTAAGTATCGAGATGCGATTATTTTTGCTAAAATGAAATAAAAATAAGAGGAAAAATAAATATTTACACCGTTTATTCGTATCCATCTAATGCATTTTTAAGGTGGGGTGATGTTATTTATATAAGAAAGTAGGATTGGCTCGTGTTTAATCCGATTATTTATTAAAGGTTGAGAAACAAGATCCGGAAAAGAGTTAAATTTATCACAAATATCGAATTGCAGATGTACAGTATAATAGATAAGACTTGGAATACAAAGCATTTCAAGTCCAAGTCGGTAAATTCAATTCAGATACAATCCTATTCTCCTTCATTCTTAATCTCCCTTCATTATTAACACTTAAGGGATTAGTGGGAGAGTATTAAATTTCCCTCCCAAAGTTTCATTGTGTTAAACATATTTTTAATAAAGTTAAATCCGTAAAAAACTGATCCTCCGCAGCATCACTTGAAGTAAACGGATTTAAAAACATTAGTAAATAATCCTCATCCCATTCCTCTGCGTGATAATTAAATGGTTAAAGGATGCTTAAGATGGGATTATAACTGTAGAAGTATTTTCTGTAAATAGAATTTTCCTAGTTTCCTAAATGCAGGATCGAAATCTAGTTATAGATTGCTGTATAATTGATCATTTGTAATGGAGAAGGTAGTATTGTTATTGTTGTTCTGTCTGTATCTCCGCTGTTATAGTAGCATCCTGCAATATTCTATTAACTACAAAAGCTTACCGGCATTATAATGGATCTAATTGATCCATTGTTGCTATAATAGCATCAATGGGTATAAATTATTCTCTTACGTGCAGCGTTACTCTTATAACTTTGTTTTATTACTAAACTACAGAGATATACGTGTAAAATAGAGGTTTTTTTTAAAAATATATATATATCTTTACTAAATTATTCAGCTCGGATAAGAGAAAAAATAAAAGAAAAATGAATTCAACAGATGTTTCCTTTTTATAGTGCATAAAACCTTATGGAAATCCTTACAAGTTAACATCAAACACTCATCTAAAAGAATAACTCAGGCTCGAAGATCTTGACACATTCGTACACTCTTCACGCAACCGTGAAAAAGAGAAGAGAAAAATCTGCGTGTACACAACTCTCTACAAAAATATTCTACAGGAGGGATAAAGGAGACATTTTGTCCCGAATTCTGATAACTATCCGAATTTTTACTTTTCCTTTATCCTTCTAAGATCTAGCGAATTAAGATTTTTTCGCTTACATCACACCTTACAATAGCAATTTAAAAAAAAAGGAGGAATGAAGTTGGAAAGGGAGCAGCAAGAGCAAAAGATGCTAAATCTTTGCTCTCGCTGCTCCTAGTCTTCTCGTCTCAGAAACGAAAATATCTTTATAAATTTAATTTTTTTATAGAGTAATTTATAATTTTAGTATTATTTTAGAGCACATTACGTATTATATTTATTTACAAAGTCTTACTACGTGATCTTAAAAAAAAATCTGTTGTTATTAAGACGTGAGATTATAGAAGTAAACAAGGGAGAATTATTGAAATGCCTAGAAAAACACGAATTTTAATGCGGAAAAAATCATTTTTTTTTACATTAGGATTGCTTTTAATTATGCAAAAGTATAATTAAAATGCATAATTTAGTCTCTTTTCTTTTCAAATTTAAACATTATTATAACTGTAGAGGCATCAATCAAGTATTTGATAGAAGAAGATGCTGTTTAAAAATTGTTTAAAAAATCGAAAATTGGTCGAAATTTCAATAAAAAATTAAAATAAGACGTGCCAAATTATATACACCATCGTTAATAACGTTCAAGTAATGGGATAAAATGTAAAAAAATACAAAAAAAAAACTCCTTTATAACGTCTCTAAGAACCTGCTAGATATAATAATAATAGTAATAATGATAATCGAAAATCGATAATATATTAATTTTATCACAAATAAATAAAGATGTCAGAGACTGCTGATGCCAAAATTATCCACCCATTATATTTAAGGGCTCATACGCATACCATTTATATGCATTAAGCATTAAACACCGTACCATAACACCTGCTTATGAAACCTCTCCACTACTTTCTACGCATTGGTTTCGTAGGAAAAGAGGGGGGTAGGAAACATCTTGGCACCCATGCCACCCGGATAATAATTCAATGACTCCCTCCCAACGTTGCCATTAATGCTCTTTAGTACAAACGACGTCGTATTAGCTTTGTCTCTCAACTGGAAAATGAATGTGGTGACATTAACGGGCTCGAGCAGTCGCTAACATCTTTGTTGAGTCGATGAGGTTGAGACTCCGAGGTGTTGCACCCTTTTATGCATTCTGTAATTAAACTTTGCAAAATTATGAATTGCTTTCTTTGCTAAGTCATCTGTATACAGTACTTTCGATAACTACGTCCTTCGCTTGATGCTCTTGCATTAACCAAATCGCTGTTAAATTCTGTAAATTTATTATTATTTTTTTTTCCTTTTCTTCTTTAAATTTCTCACTTCTTTCTTTTTAATTTATTAAAATTTAAGTAATAATTTTCGATTAATGATTAAATAAATCATTTAAATTAACTCTAAATTAAGAAAAATATAAGGATTTACAGAGGCACAAACGTACTGGAAGCGTGCTTACAACAGCATGTTTAATGCTTCTATCGAAGAAAAAACACTATAATTCTAATTAATTTGACTTCAATAACGTAATTAATTCTATTATATTAATAAATTATAGATCTTAAATTATTTAAATTAATTCTAAACTAAGAAAATGTAAGGATTTACACGTACTGGAAGCGTGCTTCGTTCTAGCTTATAACGTTATATTTAATGCTTTTATCGAAGAAAAAACACTAAAATCTTAATTAATTTAATCTTAATTACATAATTAATGCTATTATATTAATAAAAATTTACAAAAACTCGAATTATAAGTGACTGAAATGAAAAATTTTTCTCTTTAAATGTATATAATAAGTTTAAAACAAGAAACATTATTATCAATTGAAAAGATTTCTTAAGTGTCACGTAAATTATAATTAATACGAGTTTAAGCATTAAATTATTTAACTGGAATAAATTAAAATTAATTAAATGTATCCCGCTTTTAACTGATTCATAAATTTAACGATTCTCAAAATGGCATTAAATCTAAACTTTATATTTCTTAATTATTAATTTTAATTAGAATATTATACATGTGATTATTATTATTATTATTAAAAATAACCCACGCTTCAATTCAAGATCTTACTCTAAACATATGGTGCATGATTGAATCGCCATGTTCAAATATCTCACCATAGCAATGACAACTTGATAAACTCTCTTTGATGGATGAAGTTATTTACTGTAGCGTAACATATATATATATATAAGAAGCATTGTGAATAGGCACCAATTTCCTCTATCCTAAACAATTTCTTACACAAAAGTCGAGATATATTATTCTACTGCGTGCAGTGATCAATTGCTCTCCATCTTCCCACTTCTCTAATTATTATTATATGTTTTTTTTTAAAAAGGAATTTTAAACTCCACACAGCGTGAATTCGATATTAAATAATCGAAACTGGATCTTCTCTTGTTAAACTTTATAGAATTATGTGAATAAAGAGAAAAAAAATAACACACCAAACTTTGTTGAATTATGAAAGGGATTCAGACAAAACAGCCACACATAAAGATATTATCCGTCTCATCCATCAAATATTTGTCATTATTCTGAATTTTTGTATACGAATGCATAGAAATATTCCAAATATATATAATTTTTCCTTATTTTTTTAAAGCTAAGAGCGATCTAAAAGTGATCAAAGACACTCTTCTCCTCCTTTTTTCTTTTAATTCCCCTCCAAAAAAAATCGGTTTTTTATGTCTTTAAAATGATAAAAAGTATTTAGAAATTAAAGAAAAACTTACAAAAAATATAAAATATGTGTTATAAATCCTTAAATACGATCGTTTTAATCACGTTTAAACAGCATTAAATATGTTTAAAGTGTATAAAACAATTAATTATTTTCGGGTTATTAAAACAAATATAATAAATAATCACGTATAATTAAATTATTCGAGATGAATAAAATGATTATAACAGTATTTATTATCTCATTTTAGTTATTTATTAGTTGGTTACTGATAATAATAATACTGTTAATGGCTACCATAATTATAACTTATATACAGTTGACTTAACACATCCGATGCACGTATACGATGTTAATAGTAAATAAATCAACTTTAAACAGCCAATGAGGTCGTTTTTTACTGCATTTTTTTATATCACGGAGTCCTTGATAGGTTAAATTAAACATGGGGACGTTTTTATTGTAGTAGATCTTTGTTTTCTTTCTACGAAATCTGCGCAAAGAAATGGAGTGTAGAGTAAACCACAGTTTTATTATTTCCTAGCAACTGAGGAAATTAAATGAGGAAGTAGAAAAAGAAAACAGTAACGTTGTTTGTTACGTCATGGTTAACGTCATAAAAAAAATACATTTCCCCCTTCTTCATTTACTTCACTTTTTAAACACGCTTTTCTACTTACTCCCTCTAAAAAACTGCAGTTTTTGGAGGATAATTAACATATAAAACTATGTAAATTTTAATTATAATTATATTTTAAAGTATATTAAATTAAAAAAACAAGATAAATGTAGAAAATTTAATAAAGATTTAAGCCAAATCCTTCTACTTTCTATGCTTGTTTATGGGAAGAGAGGAGATTAACATCCCCCCAAAACACACAAATTTTAATTAGAATTAAGCTTTTAAATATACTAAATCAAAGAATATACATTTATGTTCGTTATTTTAAATAAATGTAAAAAATTTAACGATGTTTATACTCTTTTTTTTTAAATTTTTGATGAGTCAACCATTCACTTGACCTTTCAATTAGTGTTTAACTTAGAGAGAAAAGATCTCAAACTCTTACAACTTTTAGAACTGGAAGCAGTATTAAATTTTATACTAGGTTACTCTCTAGAGAATTAACTTCTACACAATGCGAAAGGATGAGGGAGGGAAGAAAAAAAAAGAAGAAGAAAAAAAGAAGAAGAAGAAGAAGGAAAAAAACCCTATTCGAGTGCAACCCTGTTTTTGGAATTACATTAAATTATTTCATTTTCTTGATCGAATAACTCGTAAATTAATTTATAAATTTGAAAATAATTTATGCATTTGTTTAATTGATTCGATGCTTAATTGCTTCAGTTAAATATAATTAAATTTGAAACGTTTGTTTGATGTTTGATAAGGGTGTGAAGCGGTATATTACTTTCCCAGCTGTTATATAACAGAGAGAGAGAGAGACAAGATTGGTTCAAAAATAACCCCCAATACATTTATATTTTTGGACTTAAAACGTTAAGAAATGCACGAAAAATATCTGGGGGATTTTTCGGGAAATTTTGGGGATGTTAATGTGTGGGTGGGGGGTTATGTTTAACCAGTTCGAAGCTTAATAACTCCTGTGTCTTTTGTCGAAAATTTATAAAATTTTGTAGGAAAGTTTATGTATTAGGGGGAAATGTTATTTGAAATTTTCATAAAAATCGAACTATTAATTCGGGAGATATGGCCTTAATTATTTAATTTCTCCGAACCAACCCGAAGACTTAAAGGTGATGATTAGGGATGAAAACAAATAAAGAATGGCAGGAAATTCCAGCAACAACGTTACTAACTTGTTTTTTTTTTCTTCTTTTATTCTGCATTTTAGAAGAGGGAGAACATTTTTATTTCGTTATTTTGTTAAAGAAAAATAAATTATATCTATGACCTAAATCCATTGGGATAAAGAAAATCTCGACAGGTATGACACGAATAAAAAGAAAAACAGAAAAAATCCCTAATGTGATAGTGTGCATCACTTCCTTCTTGCCAAAGGCACTACGTGGCAATTCTTATGACAGTTCTTCCATATATCCACTTTGAGAACACCTATCTAATGCTATTGCTGTCTTTTTTTCTCCTCCTAAAGGATAAACTATAGAAAATATTTTACTTTATTATTTTTTTTCCTATACATTTTCTATGCCTCTAACTCATTAATAGTGTAAACACGTAGGAAATTTTATTTTATTTTTGATTCGATGCTTTTATTTTTTTTGTATAGCAAAATCGAACGACACACACAACATAATGCATGCTACATACAGCACATTAAAGGCTACACTAACACGTTATTAGTAAACTTACGTGATGTATCCAAATGATAATAAGGTAATACGACCGGAATAATCAGCATTCGCGTGATATCTGGTCACGAATGGTAACATCAGTGACGGTTTGACACCGCATACGATAAGAATAACTTCATATCATCCTTACTCATGCGTATTTTTCTTCTATCTAACACACAATTCTTCATTATCATCATCCATACAACCTCATTAACTCTATATTTTGCTAGAGTAGTGAGATGCTTTCTCTTCAGCTTCCTCATCAGAAAAGTCACAGTGAGGACTCGTAAAGGCAGTAAATAGGAAGAAAAAAAAACACAGGCGAAGATTTTAATTAGATTCATCAAAAAATTAATTAAACTTTCTTCCAACTAATCAAAAAATATCTAACTTAGCAGCAATGAACTAATAGTTTGATAGGAACGTCAACCATGAAAATGCTTAAGAGGAAGGAAAGATGGAAGAAGAAGAAGAAGAAGAAGAAGAAAATAAAATAAAATAAGGAGAAATTTATTAAATTATAGAAAGAGAAAAAAAAACACCGAAGAAAATATTATTTTAATTTAATTTTTCGTGTTTATTTCTAAAGAAAAATATGAATTTATCTCATCCCAAATACCACGCTTACATCCGGAGAAATCGGAGAATTTTGATCCTTAAATCTCGTGCGGATATTTAAAGAAAAACAATGTGACAAAATGATTCAGTGACGTCAATATTTAAGAATTAAAGTAGACTCGAGAGACTCTACGTCTAGTTTCTTGTAGTTTTGTGAGAAACTGTCGAAGACAAGAGACATTGTCTACTTCAGTTGTCATCTTTACAGACATGAGAATAATAAGAACCAACAACCACTTCCACATTCTTATTTTTGTTTGCTCTTAGTCCCATTAAGTAAGTTGAGGGAGGAATGGAAAGATCCTGTGTTATCAGTAAAAACTCAGTATGTTCTACTCTTCGCTGTCTTTCCTTGTTTCGTCTCCTTGTTGTAGAAAATGGTAGAAAATCAAATTCTAAAACGAATTTCTTTTTTTTTTTCTTTGGTATATGAAGTTTTTATTTGCTATGATTTTTGGTAAGCGATGGAAACTTAAAAGGAAAAGCTATTTTTTTTTTCTTCTCCCCTCTTTCCCCTTCGCTTCTCTCTTTTCCTTGTGAATGTGTACTACAGTACGTTGCTGGAAGGTAAATGCGTCATCCCTAGAGATAAGTTCTTTTCTATATTGAAATGTTTCTTCGAAAAAATATTTTGAAGTGTTGTGATTATCGATCGAAATTTTTGGATAATTTATATCTTGGACTGGGAATGCTCCTATGAGTCAAGAAAGTTAGAGTTGGTGAGAGACTATTAAAGTGAAGGAAGCTTAGATTGGTGCATAACTNTTTTAAAAATATATATATATCTTTACTAAATTATTCAGCTCGGATAAGAGAAAAAATAAAAGAAAAATGAATTCAACAGATGTTTCCTTTTTATAGTGCATAAAACCTTATGGAAATCCTTACAAGTTAACATCAAACACTCATCTAAAAGAATAACTCAGGCTCGAAGATCTTGACACATTCGTACACTCTTCACGCAACCGTGAAAAAGAGAAGAGAAAAATCTGCGTGTACACAACTCTCTACAAAAATATTCTACAGGAGGGATAAAGGAGACATTTTGTCCCGAATTCTGATAACTATCCGAATTTTTACTTTTCCTTTATCCTTCTAAGATCTAGCGAATTAAGATTTTTTCGCTTACATCACACCTTACAATAGCAATTTAAAAAAAAAGGAGGAATGAAGTTGGAAAGGGAGCAGCAAGAGCAAAAGATGCTAAATCTTTGCTCTCGCTGCTCCTAGTCTTCTCGTCTCAGAAACGAAAATATCTTTATAAATTTAATTTTTTTATAGAGTAATTTATAATTTTAGTATTATTTTAGAGCACATTACGTATTATATTTATTTACAAAGTCTTACTACGTGATCTTAAAAAAAAATCTGTTGTTATTAAGACGTGAGATTATAGAAGTAAACAAGGGAGAATTATTGAAATGCCTAGAAAAACACGAATTTTAATGCGGAAAAAATCATTTTTTTTTACATTAGGATTGCTTTTAATTATGCAAAAGTATAATTAAAATGCATAATTTAGTCTCTTTTCTTTTCAAATTTAAACATTATTATAACTGTAGAGGCATCAATCAAGTATTTGATAGAAGAAGATGCTGTTTAAAAATTGTTTAAAAAATCGAAAATTGGTCGAAATTTCAATAAAAAATTAAAATAAGACGTGCCAAATTATATACACCATCGTTAATAACGTTCAAGTAATGGGATAAAATGTAAAAAAATACAAAAAAAAACTCCTTTATAACGTCTCTAAGAACCTGCTAGATATAATAATAATAGTAATAATGATAATCGAAAATCGATAATATATTAATTTTATCACAAATAAATAAAGATGTCAGAGACTGCTGATGCCAAAATTATCCACCCATTATATTTAAGGGCTCATACGCATACCATTTATATGCATTAAGCATTAAACACCGTACCATAACACCTGCTTATGAAACCTCTCCACTACTTTCTACGCATTGGTTTCGTAGGAAAAGAGGGGGGTAGGAAACATCTTGGCACCCATGCCACCCGGATAATAATTCAATGACTCCCTCCCAACGTTGCCATTAATGCTCTTTAGTACAAACGACGTCGTATTAGCTTTGTCTCTCAACTGGAAAATGAATGTGGTGACATTAACGGGCTCGAGCAGTCGCTAACATCTTTGTTGAGTCGATGAGGTTGAGACTCCGAGGTGTTGCACCCTTTTATGCATTCTGTAATTAAACTTTGCAAAATTATGAATTGCTTTCTTTGCTAAGTCATCTGTATACAGTACTTTCGATAACTACGTCCTTCGCTTGATGCTCTTGCATTAACCAAATCGCTGTTAAATTCTGTAAATTTATTATTATTTTTTTTTCCTTTTCTTCTTTAAATTTCTCACTTCTTTCTTTTTAATTTATTAAAATTTAAGTAATAATTTTCGATTAATGATTAAATAAATCATTTAAATTAACTCTAAATTAAGAAAAATATAAGGATTTACAGAGGCACAAACGTACTGGAAGCGTGCTTACAACAGCATGTTTAATGCTTCTATCGAAGAAAAAACACTATAATTCTAATTAATTTGACTTCAATAACGTAATTAATTCTATTATATTAATAAATTATAGATCTTAAATTATTTAAATTAATTCTAAACTAAGAAAATGTAAGGATTTACACGTACTGGAAGCGTGCTTCGTTCTAGCTTATAACGTTATATTTAATGCTTTTATCGAAGAAAAAACACTAAAATCTTAATTAATTTAATCTTAATTACATAATTAATGCTATTATATTAATAAAAATTTACAAAAACTCGAATTATAAGTGACTAAAATGAAAAATTTTTCTCTTTAAATGTATATAATAAGTTTAAAACAAGAAACATTATTATCAATTGAAAAGATTTCTTAAGTGTCACGTAAATTATAATTAATACGAGTTTAAGCATTAAATTATTTAACTGGAATAAATTAAAATTAATTAAATGTATCCCGCTTTTAACTGATTCATAAATTTAACGATGCTCAAAATGGCATTAAATCTAAACTTTATATTTCTTAATTATTAATTTTAATTAGAATATTATACATGTGATTATTATTATTATTATTAAAAATAACTCACGCTTCAATTCAAGATCTTACTCTAAACATATGGTGCATGATTGAATCGCCATGTTCAAATATCTCACCATAGCAATGACAACTTGATAAACTCTCTTTGATGGATGAAGTTANGTGGAGAAAGATGGGGTTAATATGCAACTATCGAAGTAAACAAAGCTTGGATTGGTGCATAACTAGTAAAGTAGAGAAATCTAACAATTAAAGTGGAGAAAGATGGGGTTAATATGCAACTATCGAAGTAAACAAAGCTTGGATTGGTGCATAACTAGTAAAGAAATGTAACAATTAAAGTAGAGAAAGATGGAGTTAATATGCAACTATCAAAGTAAAGAAAGGTTGGATTGGTGAGTATTTATCAAAGTATTTAAAGCAAGTGTTAGTACTGTACGTAACTATCGTTTGTTAGTTACGTACAAAACCCTGCTTTACTCTGTTAAAGAAGAGAATTACATTAACAAAAATGAGCATTTTCTACTTATAAATCAACACACAAGATTCTACTCATCAAATATATTAAAAGACAATTTCAATCATCATTATTAAAGTATAAATATTTGAAACGTAACACGATTCGTATCCAATTTTCTGCAAGTAATGTTTATAATAATAATAATAAAAATAAAAATAAAACCTTTATAACTTTTAAAATTATTGCTTGAATTCATCTCGAGATTATTCTGTTGCTTGTATTTCTCCAACTTGTGTCAACAAACACACGACACCCATTTAATATTTATTAATTGATCAATAGACGTAAGAATGTTATTAGTTTTTTTTAAAAAAAGGGGTAACCATTTAATCTACATAATTAATTATTACTGTTTTGAATCATTAATTTTATAGTATAATAGAATTACATATGTTCAGTCACTTCTATAGAGTTACAGAGCAAACACAAACACTTGAACGTCATTATGTAAGAATATATATATGTCTAAGAAGGGGTAATATAAGTTAATGGGGTATTTTAATGGAAATTTCCATAGAAAATATGGAATTACTCTTTTGTATGGTCGTCACTTATAAAGCTAGTATAGGTACAGTACGTGTAACAATGTGAGGCCCTAAGCTATAGACTCGTTACGTGAGGCCTTAAGCTATCTCCTGTGTTATTGTGGACACTAAGTATTGCCAATATAGTATTTATAAAACATATATAATTAAATATAAAAGAAATCTTAATCATTTCTCATATTTTTCGAACGTTTTCATTGCTTTAACGTCGTTAACAAATATAATTTGCATGTTAATTCACTTAGAAGTTATTATATTGTTTACAACCGTATAGGTAAAAAAAAGATATTTGCGTAAGTAAACCAGTAGGGCCCAGAGGGCCCGAACTCTTTATCATTGTAAATAAGCAGAGGAAAACGATTTAAATGTAACAAGAGAGTTTGTATACATGTTCATTCACAAAGCTGGTAGCTACATACACATTGATTCAAGCAAGGCCTTACATAGTTAAGGGCCTCACCTTGTTACAAGTATACTTATTTGATGGGAAATAGAATGTTATATAGTTGAGGCCTTCGCACTTTTACACGTATCCTTATTTAGTAGAGGAAAAGGGCCTGTTATAAGTTATACATTAGCTCCACAACAATTCTAAATTCAACACTTGCTACAAGGGGTGAATGTAGATTTACTAGGGCTCCCCTAATATGTATTCTACTTAAAGTAACACAAATTATTGAAATATTCTATAGAAAATTTATACATTTTAATCGAATATATATATAAATTTAGCTCATGTTATATTTTAACTCCACCTTCAAGATGTATAATGTTGAAAAAAGTTCCTTTTTATAGCCATAAATTACTTTATATTATAGTTACTATTCTCAAACAGTATATCATTGTATTGGCATGAATGCATTCATAAAATATTAAACGATTTTAGAATAAATAAAACATTTTCTCTACTTTTTCAGATAGAGAATTTCGTATTCAAATCACATTTGTAACAAGTATTAGAAAGGTTTACATTTACCATTCGAATAGTGTTGGCATCTTTAATTATATATCTTTACACAGTAATGATTTTCATTTGGTTTTATTCCCTACAATAAAAAAGAAAGGGGGAAAATTTAAAATTCAAATTCTTAAAAGTGAAAGTGGACACGTGTTTTCGTTCTCTCAACCATTTTTTTTTTTTTTTGGCTTATATAATTTTAATTAAAACGTCGAAAAAATTACATATTAATATATACAGGACTTATTGTAAATCACACCCGTTCCATGTGTTTTCTCGTTAAGAATCATTTCAAATTACGAATTTATTATTAATTTTTTTCAAGTGTAGAAGCCGAGAAACACAAACAAACCAAAGAATTTCTGCTGAACATACATATACATCAGCCAATGAATATTAAAAACGTAGTAGCGACACAACTTGTAAGTATGCTCTGTCATGCGTGTGCACATTTTAAAACGTGGGGGGATAGAATAGAGGAGAGAGAGAGAGAGAGAGAGGAAGAATAAAAAAATAGGCTATATCAACTGTTAAAGCTTATTTATTCAGTAAAAACATCGACTTTCTCTCTTTACAAAGTGAAGGGATGAATATGCAAAAAGTAGAATTTGGTGTTTGTGAGGAGGAGGAGGAGGAGGAGGAGGAGAAGGGAGCGTGCTGTGTTTGAAAGAGGTGAGAACATGCACGTTGCGTGTTACAGCTGTCGAAAGTTCCACAATTTCTGATTTTCTCTCCAATACAATGAATATGCTAAAGACAATCTGTGATTCGAACATTAAAATGTCATTATCTGTTTCCACAATGAGGATTGTTCTGTGGAGAGAGAGAGAGAGGCATTGATTAATGAGTAGGCTGTTATATGAACTGTCATTTCGATGCTTTATATTATAAGAGAGATGAATAGGTAGGCATATGGGAATTTAAAGAAAATTTATATTATTACTTTGACTTCTTCCTACCTTATAAAAGCCTTACTAATTTACCATTCTGAAACGGTTAAATTTTGAATATCGAAGGAAGAAAAATTGGTAATTCATTTCAATTTATTATTATCATCCTTAACATAAATAGTAAGGTAATATAATGGTATAAAAAAACCTATAAAAAGAGGATCCGGATCATAAAAAGAGGATTTTTAAGGGATCAAGAAGAGAAAAGGTAATTGCCTCCTTACTTTTTTTTCGGATGATGCGAGTGGAGAAGATAAAAGAGACAAAAGCATAATATAAATTTGAGAGAAGAATTCGCATTTATTAACTTATTATTATTATTTTTTTATTTGCAAAACTTCACGAAATGATCATAAAAAGTAATCCTGTCAATATCATAAGAAAACAAGAGGATCAGGAAAAAGAAGAAAGGATTCTCTAAGGATCTGTAGAGGAAGGATAACTGTCTTCATCCCCCTTATCCTTTAGGAATTGATAAAATAAAGAAGGCAATACGTATTATTGAAATTCATAACAAATTTAACTCCATTTTTCAGATTAAGGATCAAATATTTAAAATAAAACAAAATATATATTAATAAACAAATATGTAAACACTCCAAAAAAGAATTTGGACATTCCATTTACTCTGACAGTTGGTAATAAAATAAGTCGAGAAAACCTTGGAAAAATCACTTAAATATATGTAAATGTTTTATTTTTATTTTTCTAAAGAGAGGAGGAGGAGGAGGAGGAGGAGAAGGAAGAGGAAGAGAAAGAAAAACTTTGAAAGTACGACGTATCCCACATGTTGGATTTTTTAAGACAGCATTGAAAGAGAATGAAGCTCATCTATTTTAGTATCGTAAAGTTGTTATAAATAAGTTAGTAGTAAAAAGAAACATTCTCTTATTTTTTTATATACGTATTCCTTTTTAAAGTTATTGCTTTACCTTCTCCATTTATGCAATATTTATAGCTTAAAAATTAGATATTTTTCTCGATAGCATTGAAATTGTGATGTAAGGAAATGTTTTCAGTCGACTGAACAAATGCTTTCTAGTAGTTGCTAATGGATTTATTCTCCGGTCAAGTTTTCAAAATTTCTATTCGACAGGACTTTTTTTTTCTTCTTCTTCTTCTTTCCTCCTCTCCTCCTTGCATTTCTTGGCAATTTACTTGCTGTAGCGTGGTATAAATGGCTCAGTTACAGAATCTTGTCAAAAGACTAAATCCTGCTGGTCAAAATCCTAATGCATTGTGAGATGCTGGAAAGATCTCTCTCTTTTTGCGCCTGGATAAATGTTAAAGTGGACAACCTCTATATATATATATATATACTGTATATATATTTTTTCTTTGATAGGAAACTAAAATGGTAGGATTATATCTTTGCAGGATTCTATTTTGGTAGGATTCTGATATTGTAGGATTTTTGTTCTGGTATAATTTTGCCTTCGTAGGATTTAGTTTTAGTATGATTTTGTCTTTTAGGATTTCACCCGTTAGAATTTTATCTAATAGAAAGGATTCCGCGATGACTCCAGTATATACAACTTGTTTTTTTAATCATACTTCATTAATTGATCTTTACATCGCCCTTAATGATAAAGGAGGAAATTCGATAGTACTCTTGTTTCTTCCTTAAATTACTATAGTCGACCCTCTATAACACTGTTGATTTTTCCGTTTTATATGAATTCCAGGTTGTACGAGTCACTTAGATTTTAGAAATACGTGTTCCGGGCTGTGAACTGCTCAAGTATTTGTGAAATCTAAGTGACTCGTACAACATGGAATTCATATAAAACGGAAAAATCAACAGTGTTATAGGGGGTCGACTGTATATTAATATTCTGTATAAGAGTAAAATTTCATGCGTAATAAATAAATAAATAAATAAAAATCAAAGTAAATTTCCAATGTAATGAATTTATAAAAGTATAGATACACCAACTAGAAATTCCATTACTGAAAGTATATATATATATATATTCTTAAATTAAATTCTCGAATCTATAAAAAAAGCACTTAAATTTATGATTTTTTTTTATTTGATAAAAGCGCAATATTTTTAAATTAGGTGATATATTACCTTTCGAAAAACCACGAACTTTACAATGGATTACGAACAACAAACTTTATAACTTAGGGAAGAATAAAAATAACTTTTACAGGTTACATAGAGTTTAGAATTCCCCTCAGACCCGAAAGAATGCCTGGTCTTAAATCCGGATTTCCTTTAACCTTAAATAATATTGAGTAAAAATATATAAAAAAAATGGTTATCCTTAAAATCCTAGATCCTTTATCCCCCCCTTCTACAGTAGAATTGTATTCAATTAATACAAATTTACATTTACTAAACGTCTACTCCTATCCATTTCTCCTCTACACTTTTAATGACATTCTTCCATTACACAGTCGACCCCCCTTATAACACTGTTGATAATTCCGTTTTATATGAATTCCATGTTGTACGAGTCACTTAGATTTTACAAATACGTGTGCCGGGCTGTGAACAGCTCACGTATTTATAAAATCTAAGTGACTCGTACAACATGGAATTCTTATAAAACGGAATTATCAACAGTGTTATAGGGGGGTCGACTTGTATTTAAAATTATATTATTAAGTCATACGTTCTTTCAACCGCCTATTTAATATACGAATTTATTTATTTATTTTTTCTATATAAAATTTTCTAGTCACGTCACTGTACTAGGATCATAAACTCGATCAGGAAAGAATTTTAGAGAAGGAAAGAAGAGAAATTTTTATGAATATATTTCTAAAGATATTGATAATTTCGAGTTAAGCCACATAGATAGAAAAATATTCCAAATATAAATAAGATCACGCAAATATTCCTTCACGCAATCCCATATTTTTTTTATACTTTTCTATTTTCAATGCAATTGCGGTGTTTGGGGTTTATTAAAATCGACAAGAGGACATATTGTATATCGAACAGAATATGTCAATAGCAAAGCTTTAACATCGAGAACAAATCGACGCCTATTCCTTGTTAGGATATATAGAAGTTTTTTTTTCTTCTTATTTATAAGCATAGAAGATATCATTCCAATAGGGAATCGTGTTTCCAGACCTGTAAAGATGATGTCGGATGGATGCTGTAAGCTCGCAGTTTCTTATAATTCCGAAAAATGACTCTAAACTTTAACCTTCTCTTAACGTGAAAACCTACTTGGCATGCTAATTTATGTAGTTGTTAAGTTAGTCCCGCGAGGGTAAAAATATTCTTAACTGTGTTTCTTAGCAACCGTCCACAGATATGACACATCTTAATGCTCTTTTGAGAAACGAGTGTTAATATTTTTCCATGCTTAATCGTATTAATAAATTATTTGATTAAATATGATTTTACTTCAAGCGGAATTTTAAATTTATTTTTTATCTAAATGTCACTTGGGAATATCAATGAAAGAACGAATGATTATAGTAAAATGATACCATGAAACAATCTAGCATCAATTGGTGCATCAATGTTTACAGCATCAATTAGTGCATCAATGTTTCCAGCATCAATTGGTGCATCAATGTTTCCAGCATCAATTGGTGCATCAATGTTTCCAGCATCAATTGGTGCATAAATGTTTCCAGCATCAATTGGTGCATCAATGTTTGCAGCATCAATTGGTGCGTAAATGTTTCCAGCATGAATCAATTGGTGTTTCTTTATAATGTGTGTAATTTAATTGAGGATAGAAGAAATTTAAATGTTTACAATTCTGTTCCATTTCAGAAAAACTAAAACGATATGATGTGTGTAACACATATTTTGATAATATGTAAATATACAATATTCTATTCAAATGAGTTATACAGCATTTGCATATCACCAAAATATTCAAATCTATGCAAATATAAACTCTCACTAGTTGAAACCGTTCGAAACTTTTGAATTTATACTATTATTCGTCACATAATACAGCGAAACGAAACGAAAATTCGTACAAACGACGATTAAAATGAATATTTTTAGCAAATTTCATTTAGAAAAATGCTTGAAAATATTGAAAAAAAAAAACAGAAAAAACGGCGCCATTACCGAGTTTATAAAGGGCATTTTCGTTCACGTGACACAGTACATTGTTTGCTATAATTGTATTTTTAGATAATGAATATTTGACAACGATAAAATAAATTACTCATCTGGTGACTAAAATAGAAAATAATACATATTCTGTGGCATTGATAAAGGACGATCATGTGACTGGACGGTAAATAACGTCATTATAAATAGCAGCAAACCACGTGACTCGGAAGACACGTTAAATATCAAAAGTTGTGTCGAGCGCGTGATTAGCATGTAAACAAATTACGGTTCGAAAATCTAGCGGCAGGAATCGATAATAATAATAATTTTTTTTAAATAATAATAAATATTTAGGCAAATTTAGACGTGGAATTCATAAATCCACATTAAATTTAAGAAAAGTTTACCGTTACGATAATAATTACGCTATAAAAATCGTGTTACGAGCTGAATGATAAACACTTATTAACATACAGAAACGTAGGACATCTCCCCCCCGAAAAAAGAAAAAAATAAAAATAATAATAATAACGTACGAAGTAATTATTATACAAAATTTGTGACGGAAGAAAATTTACTTCCTGATGTTACAACTTAAAACACGAATTATGGAATGAATATTTTATTTTGTTACGTCATTACCGTAACGTTAACAAGAAAGGTTGACAGCAGGATACGCGTAACAGGTAAAAGGAACGTCCCATTTTGTCATGGAAAATGTCAAATTTTTGTATTAAAGTAATAACAAAAGGAAAGAAAGTTAAAAAAGAAAAAAAAAATACCAAAGCAAATCTTCGCATTCTGTCATATTAAACTTCATAAATTACTAAAATATCGAACGGCTCCAACTTAATTACTTTACAACACTTTTCTGTCAAATTGGAAACTTTGTCAGTTTGCGTGAATCACGAAAGTCACGCTAACGATATTTATTTTCAGTTTATAAAATTAAAAATTTTCTTTATTTTTATCTCCGATTTATTTAAAAAATTTTAAAAAATAAATTAAAAAAAAATTAATTCATTAATTAAAAAATAATAATAATAATAATCCCGATAAATTTGTCGATCTATCCGCCAGGCGGCGTTTTAATTGTAATTAAAATTTAATTTTATTTAATGAAATAAATCAATTACAATATTTTAATTGTAATTAAATTAAAAATGTTCGGTTTCCTCACGTGCTCGACTCGGATCAAAAATGAAATCTACAATGTATTGTTACGTCAGATAACAATTTAAAATCGTTAACAAATCAATTACATTTGAGAATATATTGTTAATAGAGTAAAGTAACTAATCAGATTACAAAATACAGTTTAAATGGATTATTACGTCATAAGCAAAATTCGATTGTTGTCAAGAAAGCTATATTTGTTCTCGCTATTACGTCATTAGTGCTAATTTAAATATCGCTCGCGTCATAGCTTAAATTAGCGCGACACGCCTCAATTTTCTGCTTGGAATTTTTTATGAAATATAATTTAAAAAAAAAAAACAGTAAGGAGTTGCATAAATTTACCGGCGAAAAAGTTAAAATTGTGTACGACGCCATCTGTTATAAGATTTTAAAAATTAAAAATATTTTTACATTAATAAGAAGCAATTATTTATTGTGACATGGTCGCAATGCTGGAATGCAATGTTTTAGATCGTGATGCACAATGCTCTTAATTTTAATCTTCCCCCTGTACATTATACTTTACCTGTTAACAGTCATGCCGTTAATCTATCTCTGTTCTGGAGATTATTTTTAAATTAAAAACACATGACTTCCGGTTTGTACCGGAAGTTATGCGTTTTAAATTGAATTCCGGTTTTGGACCGGAAGTCATATGATTAATCGGGGTCATCTGTCTCTAGGCTTTCAATATCCGACCTCAATATTCATCTATCTATTACCGTTCTCGAGAATAAGGAAGGACAGACAGACAAACAAGTGGATGCCGGTGAGAATTTACAGGTCTGGCATTTTAAAATTGCAACCTGATTATTATCAAATACTAAAAGCTTAATTTTAAGGATACAGATGAGTTTTGTAAACAATTGTAAGTGCTAATAACGAGTAAAACCTTAGTTAAGTCCGATCCCACTCGAGATACAGCACGTGACCCCTCTCTATCTCACCAACCCTTTGACCTTTAACCACCAAAATTTAAGTGCATCGACCTCCCTAATACACGAACCTCTATGCAAAATTTCAAAAATTTTCGACACAAGATATAGGAGTTATTAAGCTTTAAATTGGGTAGACAAAATTGTGCCTTCGACCACACTCACAAAAACTTCTATACATAAAGAAAAAAAATTCCCCAATTTTTTTGCAGTTCATGACATTTAAAGGACCCCACTACAAATCTACTTATGTAAAAATTTTAGGAGGGAGGGTCAAGTTTTGGACCGATCGTCATACTTTCCATCTGTTATATATAACAGCCAGGAAATTTAAAAAAGAAACAATAATAATAATTTAATTTATAAGTGAATTGTTACTGGTGTTACGTTAAAATTAATTAAAATCGTTACGTTTTATGAGATTTATCGAGTGGTGAGCCAATTTCTGCCACGGCAACATACGTCATAAAGGCGTACTGTATATCGGAATTTTGTATGACCACTTTATTCACACGTTACGCTTCTACTCTTAAATCAAGTATGAAACGTAACACGTCATATAAACGAGGAAGAAAATTGCTCGAAAATTCGTATAAGAGCCCCATTATTCGGCCACAAATTCAATAGTAAATCACTTATTTACTGAGCCCCACGTCAAAAGACTTTTAAGCAATGTTTTTCTTTAGGCACTCCTTACTGGTCGTAACACTATATTATGACGAAATAATACGAAATTTTGACGTCAAAATTAGCTAATTGAGATAGAAAATGGTTATGAATAACAATTATCTGATGTTACTCATTATTATTCGCGTTAAATTTTATCAACGAAATTATAAAAGTGTATTTTTATTAATTAGATAATATAATTTAGATGGAAAAATCATGAATTCATTATTAATTAATAATAAATTACTAAACTCGATGAAAATCTTTATCTAATATTAATAACGATAGAGTACACATCGAATGGCTATTATATACTAATTTACTTTGCTTACTACCTGCTTAAGGAGGACAGAGAGATGGTATTCTTGTTTTATCCTATGCTAAATGTATCCTAGATTTATTAATGAATTATTAATAACAATAGATTACACATCGAATGATTATTATTATATGCTAATTTTATTCGCATATTACCTGTGTAAAAAGGACAGGGAGAGATGAGATTCTTGCACTATCCTGTGCTAAGTATATACTAGATTTATTAATGAACATCTTGTATTAGAAAAGAACCAGGCATTGTTAGTAAACCACAATAAATATAAGTTTCCAATACACAGATTTTCAAAAGGATGCAGCTGCCGTAGTGAAATTTTTTCCTTCAGAGTTTTGTCGAGAATAAAAGATTTTTTGGGGGTAATTCTTTTACGTTATTCTTAACAATGGAACGTCTAATTTCGTTTGGAATTTTATGCGAATTTTCTACTTCCTTCTCGTATAAATCCACTACAAAACTAAGTTTTTCTATAGCAAAGAAGTATAATTTTTCCAAGAAAATAATACAATTAAACGGTTTAAAGTTACATAATAATATTTTCTTTTTTTTAAAAAAAACTTCATGAAAATTAAATAAAATTTCTTCGTTCAAAACATTATTAATTTCTTTTTATTTTAGAAATAATAAATAAATATTTTCGATTTTTTTTCGACTCTTTTTTTTTATACACTTCTAAACCCTTTGCGTTAAATCTTTTATATTTTCTAAGATCCTGTGGAAAATATAGGCTACAATAAAACATCGACACGCCATTCTTCCCCAGATTTCACCCCTATTAACTCCTAAACCCCCTGACCGATCTGTACCAAATTTTTCATACACAATCTATAGAAACCCACTAAAAATACAAGCTACTACGAAACCTGAACACAACTTAATTTCCCCCCTATAACTCCCAAATTCCCTGACCGATCTGCACCAAATTTTTCATACAAAGTCTCTAGAAACGTACTAAAAATACAAGCTACTATTAATCATGAAATATTAAAAATTTCACGAAATATTTAATAGGAGAACCAAATGTATAGCTAGCTATTCGAACATTAAACTATGAAAATTCTTTCGTGTAAAGGCTGAAAAGACATGGAAATATAATTATTATGTGACATTTTCAAGAGGACTTTTGATGATATTAATAAATCAATAAGGAAAATAATTAATTGTAAATCAATTTTATTACCAAACACTCAAGACGGGATCCTCACAAATATTGTAAGAAGGATTTTGACTGGAATTTTCAAAGATTCATATAAATTAAGGAACTAAAATTAATCGTTAAATATTCAAAACTCTATTTAGAATTCACATTTGAATTCATAAGTTAATTAGATTCGTTCTCATTCACGTTGTCATTGAAATATTGAAAATAATTTAAACTGAAATGAGCAAATTATATTCTAAAATATTTATATTTAAACGTAATTAAATAAAGATGGGAATTTTTTATTTACTGATTTTTATTACTGAATGACGGAATAATTTAACAGAAATATTTAAGTGAGAGAAAAGTCGAAGTAGGTACAGTACAATCCTACTAAGACAGAGGCTTATCATTCTATTTTCCTACTAAAGAAAAAATATGCAGGGTATTCAAAATGCAGGGTATTTATCCAAATGCAAAAGAAAGCATTCCAGCACAACACTATAACATGAAAAGACTATGGTGCGTTAAGAATTTTTCCAGTAGGATTCTGTTTTTGTAGAAATTAGTCTTGGTAGGATTTAATCACGTTAGGATTCCAATTGGTAGGATTTTGTCATAGTAGAGTTCTGCTCAGACGGGATTTTGTCGTAATAGAATTCTGCTCAGGTAGGATTTAGTTATGTTAGGATTTTGTCTTCGTATGTATTACCATTGGTATGATTATTGTCTTGGTATTGTCTATAGCAGGGGTGTCCAACCTTTTTGTTTCTCTGGGCCGCATTGGAAGAAGTCAAGGAGTTTTGGGCCACAAGTACATATAATATATACTTGTGGCCCAATTTACAAGTATATTTAAGGATTAACATGTCTAGATTATAATAATAAGTTTTAAATCTTTATCACGAAAAAGGATACTTTAAAAAATTACTTCTACAGACACTTTTAATTTCTACTTAGAAATAGATAAATTCATTTATTATAAAAGAGACAAACGGAAATTTATTTGAAAAACACAAATATTTGTTATATTTGGGTCTCTAATTAATAAAAAGCGACGAAACACCATTTTAAAGTGCATTTTTATTCAACTAATATAA